>NW_026856337.1:0-253542 GCF_026571515.1 Ruditapes philippinarum
TACTGTTAAAATGTTAACAAAACAAGGGAATGCTTGGTTTGTAAGCCGACAGAAAATATGTTACATATTTTATTTTAAAATGTAGCTTGAATGTTCTATTTTTATAGCTTTAACGACTATGTACTTACTGACTTGCGTAAGTCTATGTCATAAACACTAGTGAACGGTAGGCGTACAAATTATTATGAAGGCTAATTCAAATTTATATAGCGTGATGATCAAAGTGTTGATAGTATTGATAATATTTGGGATGCACCATTAACTGAATGGTTAGATCATGGTGCTCTTGATATACGAGCGTATGTACTGTAAATTGTTGTGACAATGAATGTTCAAGCTAGGGTAAATGATGAAGTATTATTATTATTTGAAATAAACTACAATAATTGACCCAAATAAAGGACAAAGTGATAACAAAACATATTTGAACTGAACGAATGAATAAACAATGAATGTCGTCAGGCTGTGAGCGTTTTAATTTCCCTACTGTTTATAAAAAACACAAAAGTGAAGAAAATATGACTGAAATGTTATAAAATGATCGTAAGAAAGCTGTAGAAATTAAGCTGTGCAATTTTAGGCTTTGGTAGGTCAAAGAAAATCGAACACGTCCATCTAAAGTTTTGTAAATCTTGATTAAAGGTATTTTTTTTGTAGTAATTTCGGTGTTCATAGTGAAGCAATTAATATCAATAAACGTATTTGCAGTATCAAATTCTGATGTAAAATTATTTCGTCTACAAATTGTTTATAACATTGGTTAAACGTTGTACGAATATTTTTTGTACACGTAGCTTAAATAAAAGATAACGGCTCACTTAAATTAAAAAAATAAATGCTCACAGAAATAACAGATTGTCATGACTTTTCATAATATGAGCCGCGTCATTGACAAAACCAACATAATGGGTTTGCGACCAGCATGGATCCAGACCAGCCTGCGCATCCGCGCAGTCTGATCAGGATCCATGCTGTTCGCTTACAACTCTATAACAAGTAGAGAAACTGATAGCGAACAACATGGATCCTGATCTGACTGCGCGGATGCGCAGGCTGGTCTGGATCCATGCTGGTCGCAAACCCAGTATGTTGTTTTTGTCATGGCACGGCTCATATTTATATTGGAACAAAAGCATTTAAATCGTCTATATAAGCATCGTCTGATGATAATTGAACTTGATATTTTATTTTCATGCATCAATTGGTAGTTCATATTTACATTTAAATCTGGAACAAATGTAATCTTTTGCAGGCAATGACAACAATGTTATTTAATGAAAATATCAGACTCGGTTTGATTGAGTCTGTTTATGAGGCGCAGCATCTCTAACGCATCCTAACACCGGGTGATTGAGTCTGTTTATGAGGCGCAGCGTCTCTAACGCATCCTAACACCGGGTGATTGAGTCTGTTGTTGAGGCGCAGCGTCTCTCACGCATCCTAACACCGGGTGATTGAGTCTGTTTACGAGGCGCAGCATCTCTTACGCCCCCTAACACCGGCTGAAGCGATGTTCAATCTTCAACACTTATGTACCCAAGGACCAGCATAGTATAACAACACTGAAGACGTTTACAAATGTTCCAGCATGATTATATAAAAACAAGCATTTATGAACTGTAAATAAAGTTCTCCTTTATTAAGTATAATAACTGACATATTGTACAAATGAAATATAGATGTGTAAAATACCTGAAATTCTTAAGTTGGAATATAATTTAAACATATTTTATTTAGCAAGTTTACAAACATGTATCATTTTACATCACAATAAATGGATTTGAAAACAAGCATAACACTTAGATCGTTTTGTCTTCATTATTTCACTTATATGACCAGAGAATGTTTTATATTTCAATATTTGTTTTAATGTAACAACATTTCAAATACTATTTTTTTGACTTTTTATTTATTATGATTTATCTGTTTACAAAGACAGAGTAGATAAAAATAATAATAATAATAATAATAATAATAATAATAATAATAATAATAATAATAATAATGATGATGATGATGATGATGATGATGATGATGATGATGATGATGATGATGATGATGATGATGAAGAAGAATATGATGATGATGATGATGATTATGATGATGATGATTATGATGATGATAAATTTGATGATGATGAATGATGATGCATGATGAAATAATAACAATAATAATAATAACAATATTAATAATAATAATAATAATAATAATAATAATAATAATAATAATATGCCATGATGATGATGATGATGATGACAATGACGATGGTGATGACGGTGGTGACGATGATGATAATGGCGATGTCGACGAGGACGATAACGATGGCTTTGACAATGGCGATGACGAAGAAGGCGATGGTGATGATGATGGTGATGACAATGACGATGGTAATGGTGATGATGATGATGACAAAGGTGATGGTGATGATGACGACTATGACGATGGTGATTATGACGACGATGGTGATGGTGATGACGATGGTGATGGTGATGATGACGAGGGGGGGGTTATGATGATGATGACGATGACGATCCGGCTGATTATGATGATGATGATTTGATGACGGGACGATGGTGATGGTGATGATGACGATGGTATTGCTGATGGTGATGACGAATGATGATGCGTGATGATGGACGACGATGGTGATGACGCGATTTGATGATGATGATTGATGACGGGACGGATGATGATGATGACGACGATGACGATGATGATGGTGATAGTGATGACGATAGTGTGGTGATGATGATGATGATGACGATGGTGATGTGATGACAATGTGATTGATGACGACAATGACGATGGTGATGGTTGATGACGATGGTGATTGATGATACGATGCGTGATGATTGATTAGACGATGGTGATGGTGATGGGATGACGATGGTGATGGTGATGAGATGATGAGTGATGATTGATGACGACGACGACGACGATACGATGGTGATGACGATGGTGATGGTGATGACGATGGTGATGGTAATGGTGATGACGATGATGACGACGACGATGACGATGGTGATGGGGATGACGATGGTGATGGTGATGACGATGGTGATGATGATGATAATGATGATGACGCTGACGATGGTGATGGAAATGATGATGATGATGACGATGATGATGATGATGATGATGATGATGATGATGATGACGAGGACGATGGTGATGGTGATGACGATGGGATGGTGGTGATGATGACTGATGATGATGATGATGACGATGGTGATTGTGATGATAATGATGATGACGATGACGATGGTGATGGTGGTGATGATGATGATGACGATGGTGATCGTGATGGTCATAATGATGATGATGATGACGATGGTGATAGTGATGGTGATGATGATGATGACGATGGCGATGGTGATGGTGATGATGATGATGATGATGATTATAATAAAAAGTCGACACTGATAATCAACACAGAGCAGTCATTTTGTGGAGGAGCCCAGAGTGGGCCTGGAAACAGAACCTTTAGATTATTGAATTAATCATTTGTTTAAACACAAGGTTTAGTTATCGACCACTACGTGCCAGTATTTATTTCAGAACAGAGCGAAAATGAATTAAGTAATTTTACTGATTTTTTTAATGCATATATCAACATATTTATCTTTTTTTACTGACAATTTCAATTATGACAGCATTAAAGGGTATAATCTATATTTTATAAAATATTTTTATAAAATTAAAAAAAAAAAAAAACGGTAAATAATGTTGTACCATAATCTTTCAAATGGTCGTTTCTCAAAACATTACTAATACAGAATGTGTCTCTTATTTAACACACATGAAAACTGTGTACAAACTTATCGATTTGCCGAACAAAAGCACATAAGAAATCGACAGACTGGAACCCAGGCTAGGATGTCTATAGTATACAATTTTTCATATGTCAGAATAAGTATATTTTGTCACTTGTGTCATTTCTAAGTCGTAACAGATTGTTATTAATCAATAAAGGACCAAGGTTCACACTATTTACGACGTAAGTACGCTTTTTATATTTTAATTTAGCTTTTCTTGCATATCAGACTGGTGTTTACAAATGCCGAAAATTTTATCTGGCATGGGGATGCCAGATGAGTCGCGTGCTGAACAATGGCACGCTGGGATAAAGCTGTGAATGATGTGTTTAAAAATAGTTTTGATTTAGAAAGTGTTTCTGTATTACAAGTAGAACTCTCAGACTTGTTGACAAGTAAAACTTATTGTGATAATACTATTAATAACTTTACTGAGAAAGTTTCTTAACTATTTTATAATGCTGCTGATAGCAGTCACTTGATTATTGATGTGAAAAATACTGTACAAAAAAGTACTAAAAGACGTAATAAATCACGTTAGAAAGAGTGGGTTTGATAATGATTGTAAAGTAGCAAGAAGAACATACTTTGTCAGATAAGAATTATTATAGAAGAAATAAGACTGATACTAACTTCCAATCAATGGTGTCTAGATGGAAAATCTTATAAAAAGATGATAAACAAGAAAATTAAGTTCTTATCAATAATAATAATAAACGGATACTTGGGTTAAAGTGTCAGATCCCAAAAGCTTTTGGATTTGTTAAATAGTTACTGCATGGATAGCAGGGATACTGTTAATAATTATTTCAAAGAATGTCTTTTTTGAACATTTTGTTAAATTAAATGAATCTGATCGAGATATTGACAATTTAAGATGATTTAGATCTTGAGATATAAGTTGTAATAATAGCGCTTAATGCAGAAATAACTATTGAGGAAATTTAAAAAAGTTGTAAAAAAATAAAAAATAATAAAAGTCCTCTGTGTTTGATAATATATTAAATGTATATCTAAAAAAAATGTAAAAAATGAATCTGGTTCTTAAAATGTTATTTGTTTATTGGTTTAATGTTATTTGGATTCAGGTACTTTTCCTGATATTTGGAGTCAGTATTATTAATCCTATACATAAAAATTAAGGGTGACAAATTTTTGTCCCAACAATTATAGAGGGATTTACCATTTATTGTTTGCAAATTATTATATTAAGACAAGCTGGGTTCAGATCACAAGTATAGGTTACCACTGATCATATGTTTTCCTTAAGATTGTTAATTGATTATTATCCCCGCCGAAAATTTCGGCGGAGGATATAGAAATAGTCTTCCGTCCGTCCGTCGTCCGACCTTCCGTCCATTCCGTCCGTCCGTCCTTCCGATCCGACATTTTTGTCCGGAGAATATCTCTAAAATTATTTGAGTATTCAACTTGAAACTTCATAGTTGGATAGACCTATGAGGAGGAAGTGCAGTTGCACAAGAATTGTTAACTCTAACCTTGCATGATTTTGAGTTATTACCCTTTGTTATTTTTCAAAATGATTTTTGTCCAGAACATAACTCCAAAAGCCTTTGAAATTATTACATGAAATCATAGGTGGCATTAGATCTCACTCAGGAGGTGTGCAGTTGCACAAGAATGATAACTTCTACCTTTAATAATTTTTGAGTTATTGCCCTTTGTTATTTTTTCAAAATTGATTTTTGTCCAGAGCATAACTCAAAAGCCTATTGAAGATAGTTAACATGAAATTCATAGGTGCATAGATCTCACTCAGGAGGGTGCAGTGCACAAGAATGATAACTCTACCTTTCATAATTTTTGATTTATTGCCCTTTGCTTATTTTTTTTCATACCTAATTTTTCACCTGAGTGGAGCATAACTCAAAAGTGTTTGAGATAATCAACATGAAATGTCATAGGTGGATAGATCTTATTGAGGAGGAATGTTGTGCGCAAGAATGATAACTCTTCCCTTTACATTTTGAGTTATTGCCCTTTGTTTTTTTCATGCTATTTTGTCCAGAGCTTATCTTCAAAAGTATTTGAGGTATCAATTTGAAATCTTCAAAGGTGGATGGATATCTCATTGAGGAGGAGTGCAGTGCTTAAGATGATAACTCTACCCTGCGTTATTTTTGAGTTATTGCCCTTTGTTATTTTTCAAAATTAATTTTTTGTCCAGATCATATCTCAAAAAGCCTTTGAGATATCAAAGTGAAACTTCATAGGTGCATAGATCTCACTCAGGAGTGTGCACTGCACAAGAATGATAACTCTATCTTTTATAATTTTTGAGTTATTGCCCTTTGTTATTTTTCATTACTTAATTTTTCAATTCAATTTTTTTCTCAAAAAATATTGAGGTATCAACTTGAAACTTCATAGGTGGATAGAATTTTACTGAGGAGGGGATGCAGCACACAAGAATGATAACCTACCCTGCATTATTTTTCAATTTTGCCCTTTGTTATTTTCAGCCATCAGTATTCACATAGGTTTCAAATCTGTAATCACTATAGCCATCAGTTTTCATTACCAAAAGACCTCTTAAAATGGAATTATTCTGCTCTACTACATATACATTCTTCCAATGAGCAAACACATTCGGCGGGGGATGGCCATGTTGACATGGCTCTTGTTATTTAAGTTGTAATAAAAAGCTGTACTGTGCATTTGTTGACTATAGGAAGGCATTTGATTCTGTTAATCGACTTCATTTATGGCACAAACGTTTGTCACATAATATTGATGGTAAGTGTCTTGGTATAATCCACAATATGTACAGTAAGGCTAAATCTTGTGTTAAAGTAAACTGTGAGTTGACTAGTTTCTTTAGTAGTTTTACCGGTGTACGTCAAGGTGAAAATCTTTCACCAAGTCAGAATTTGTATCTTATAAATATACAGGACTTGTAAATATCTCTAACGCAACTCGTGAATGTCTTAGTGACGATGTCATTGATGTTTATATTAAATTGTTTCTTTTGTTATATGCTGATGATACAGTGCTTTTAGCAGAAAACAAAACTGATTTGCAAGATGCCTTAAATGCTATGAGTGAGTACTGTAATATATGGAATCTTGTTGTAAATGAAGCTAAGACTAAAGTAGTGGTTTTTAGTAAGTCAAAACCTAAGGATGACTTTGATTTCATGTACAATGGTAAAAAGCTTGATTTGGTAGACAATTCACTTACCTTGGAGTACTTTTTAATTATAATGGTAAATTTTTGAAAATCAAAGAAAATTCTTGTTGATAATGCTAGAAGAGCAATGTTTTTCTGTGATCCAAAAGTCACGTAAATTATGTTTACCAATTTCTTTGCAACTACATTTATTTAACTCTATGGTTATACCTATCCTTCTTTATGGAAGTGAAGTTTGGGGATTCGAACAAGTTCAAATTCTAGAGAAATTTCAGTTGTATTTTTGTAAATCTATTTTAAATTTAAAAGCTTCTACACCTAATTGTATGGTTTATGGTGAGTTAGGCATATTCCCATTAGCCTTACAAGTGAAAGCAAGAGTTTTGTGTTTATGGAGTAAAATTATAAATGCTAAGGAAAATAAGATATGTAAACTTCTCTATAAAACAATGTTGTCTTTGTCCTCTAGGAATATTGTTAATTCTAAATGGATAAATTTTGTGAAAGAAACACTTAGTAATCTTGGCATGTCAGAATATTTTTATTTACAGAAGGTAGATAATATTAATCACTTTAAAAATATTGTGAAGCTTAGACTACAAGATCAATTTTTACAAGATTGGCATAGTACTATTGATACATCCTCAAAGTGTTTAGTGTATCGTACATATAAAAATACTCATTGTTTTGAAAAATATCTAGATGTACATGTACTTCCTTTTGACATAGGCAAATATTTATGTAAATTTAGAACAATGAATCACCTATTACCAATCGAAAAAGGCAGACATTTGGCAATTGATCATAATAATAGGGTCTGTTCCTTATGTCCGTATCAAGCTATTTTGGTGATGAATTTCACTACTTATTTGAATGTTCGTACTTTAATGACATAAGACGTAAATCTCTTCTTCCCAGGTTTTACATTCATCCCAATCTTTTTAAACTTGACACATTAATGAATAGTTGTGATAAAAATATTCTACTAAAATTATCTTTATTTTGTAAAAACATTATGTTAAAATTTAGATTACTAATACTTCTCATTCTCCGTTCCCATTTGTTACAATATAAAATACATGTTGTATTGAATTCAGTACTTGAAATGAACAATATGATCTCCTTTTTGTTTATTTAGCTAGTCATAGTTGTATTTTTATATTGTGATTTTAGTGATTTTTTACTGTTATTTTTCTGTTTGTTTGTTGTTATAACCAGTTGCATATTATATGCCTTGGTTTAATTAAAAATGAACTGAAAGGATGACGTAATTTTGCAGTTATGAATGAAGTTGTAATTTCATACGCTATTGTAAGAAAACAGTTTCGACTGAAGTGACATAAACTTTTATAGAAAATTGTTTTATTAATTAAAGAGGTTTATTTAAAGTGGAAGATGGCAGAATGTGCAAGACGTGGAATGTGCAAGAAAAAATATCTGACATATTGTTTTTTTCGGGTCAGATCGGAAAATCGTCACTCGGGAACTCGCCCGACAAACCTTGTTACCGCCCAATGGGCGGTCCCCTCGGGACGCATATTCCGATCCGAACATATGACAAATGTTATAAATCATATGAGGACATTTTATCACACACACGTGCCGCTTTTGCGACTCCGTAAAAACGGTATTGCACGGCCGTGCATATATATTGACGTGACGTCATTTGCGTTATGCAAATAAAGTGTAAAGATGTGCTAAATGACCGCTTTCTACCATAGGCGCGTCAGTGAAAAATAATATTCTTTTTTCACTTTAAACAGTATTCATTTTGGGAATGTGATAGATAGAATATCATATTCGCGTAGGTGAACTCGTTGAATAAAATTATAGTATGCTCGCCAGAGACTCGAACAGTATCATTTTATTCAACTCGTTCCATGAATGCAGTATTAAACTTACATTCATTTTATATTCTCTATATAATATTGAAATTCTGATGATAAATATTATGCGGATTAATAATATCTATCATATGTTACAGTTCAGATCTGAATATCCGTCCCTAGGGTACCCCGCCCATCGGGCGGTAACGAGGCTTGCCGACATAAATTTTTCTAGAATATTCTGTCGAATTCTTTCATATTTAAAGCCACTGACCGCCAGATGATAAAATGAAAAACAATGAAATAAAATTTCTAGTAAACAGTTAATACTGATCAAGTTAGGTTTATTGTATAAATCCATCATTACTGACACATTGATTCAATAAAAAATGTTGACAAAAGCGTTAATATATTGGGGTTTTCTTTTCCATAATCTACTACGTTACTAACGCAGTAGACAATATAAATAGAAGAAAATAATTCATGTCACGTGTCACAACAGTGGTCCGGAAAAATCCCTATTTCCGGTATGCCTGGATATCAATTTTCGTCTTTAGTAGGCCCCTAATCACATTTCAAGCTAAAGGTTAAATCGATAAATTGGGCATAATATGTATAAAATAATTAATCAATTATAATTTTAGTGCAATGAGTTAATACAAATATAAAAACAAAAGCAGTTATTTCGTATTCCTATATGTTTGACGGAATCCCGGATTCCGTTCGTTCCGGATAGAAAAAAAACCCGGATGAAAGATTTCCGTGGTATAATATTAAGAGAATATTTTTTCGTTTGAGTTAGATAAAGATAGATATAATAGATTCTTATGATAAGTATACTAGAAAACAAAAAAAACTTGTTGTGTTGTACACAAAGATGGGAGTGACATACCATGAAGTAATCAGGTGTATGATCCTTTAACATATTTTCACGTTATCATTTTATGAAATGTTTTTATAAGAAATAAGAAAATTTTATCATCAAAATACACACCGGCCAGTAAGTCTAATATCTGATTTAATGGTGAGGTTGAAATAAGTCTCTTATATGCAGTTATACCACAATTTGATATAATTGCCTTCCACATACGTACACGGATTTGTTCGTAACATGAACAGGACATTAATAAATGTAGTGTCGAATTTTCAACAACACAATTACACTTTTTGCATGCCTCAATCTTATTGAATGGCTAAAATTGTCAGAGCAGAGAAGCAGTATAGTCTTGCCGCCGGGAAGTTTTTACTGTATATCCAAAATTTACACTGACCACCAATGTTGAAAATTTTTGAGATGTGTTCCAATGACATTTTTTGACACAAGTTTTCATACCGCAGATTAATTTCCCGTTGAAATAAATTACACTGTAAAATACTCTTCCATGCTCCTTTGCTTGGAAATCGTGATGTTTCTAAGAAGATATTCATATAACATGTTAAATTATATTTAGCTTAAAGTTTATATATATCTGGTAAAACCCCTACACACTGCCTTACTATACAATTTACATACCGAACTAACCGATGGACAAAAATTTGTTTTGCTAAATAATGATTTGGAAGTCTACAGAGTTGTCCAAGAAATCGCAACTTGTTATAGTCTATTGTTGTAATTATACAGTTTACTCCTAATGCAAACAAAGCAATATCATTATTTTCAAACAATGGTAACTTTGCACAAATTTGATGCAAAAACGGTGGGCTCTCTCTAAAGTTAGTGTGTTTGAGTGTGTCATATAGTTCCACAATTCACATCCATACAAAGCCTTAGGTAGTACGACTGAGTTATATATCATTAAATAGGTTGAAGGATTGAGATCATTGCCAGAGTATACACCACTATTTGCTATACTCAAAAGTATTCCTCGCAATTTACAGCTTGCATTGTAAATATGATCGTTGGTCAGTGAGTACTTGTTTAAAGTTATTCCAAGATTCACATATTCGATACCCTCGCATATTGTTTTTGTACGTATTGTCCACTTCCTGTGACAAATTTCTTTCTCGTATTCAATCTTTGGCTCATTGTTGACAACCACAGAATATTTAGAAGGAAACTTTTCATCTGGCATGGGGATGACAGATGAGTCGCGTGCTGTACAATGGCACGCTAAGGATGACGTAATTTTACAGTTATGAATGAAGTTGTAATTAATAAATGAAGTTTGAGTGAAATAAGGAATATATTTTCACGAAACATGATGAAATGCCTAATATTTTCACGAGCCGGGACGGCGAGTGAAAATATGTGGCATTTTATCATGTTTCGTGAAAATATAAACAATAATTCACAAAAAAAAAAACGAAAAAAATAACCTTTTTATTTAATTTCATTATAAAAAAATGGTTACGAACCCCCTTGCAGATTTTTCAAAGAAAATGGCGAAAGAAATCCCTTCGAATAAATATGAGTTTTGACTCCGCCCACTTTCATATTTATATATTTCATATTTATTTTTTTAAAATATGAAATATATTTGACTGATATAGCACCATATTTCATGTGTAAAATTAAATAAAAGAAGGTATTTCCCGTTGGTTTAAAAGCGAACTGTTTGTATGTTAAAATATGAACATTTTGAAGTGTCATTTCGATTTCTTTCAACTACTAGTATTTAATGTTTTTGAGGGGGGAGGGGGATTTTGAGGTATAAGCAAGATGGCATTTTTCTATCTTCTGGAGGTCAACGGTTTACACATGGAAGGAGAAGAGACTGTGACGTCACGCAGTTAAAATCAGTATCGGCGGAATTGTGTTCCCGCAAGTTATCATATGTCTCGAGATTTTGCTACGCCTCGGGTAACAGTATTTTTCTCGGGATGATATATTTACTGTTACCCAAAAACCCATGTGTTATGTAATAAAAAGAGCACCGAAACACGAGGCTATCTGATTTATAAATCAGATTGCCGAGTGTTTTGGTGTTCTTTCTCTTTTGTATCATAGTCAAACATAACAGCACGTTCCATGTTATCATAATATGAAACCCCAGAAAAAAATATCCAATAAACGAGCATTTGAATATGATATTTCTGCTCCCTTTCCCTTTCTCTGCCGACACAATAAGTAAACCCCAGCAAAAATGAACCAATCAACGGGCATTATCTGGAGTGCGGGTAACTGATACCTGCACTCCAGTTACCGCACTGTGCATGTATATGTATACGATTTAACTCTGACACTTTTTCAACAGAAAGGTCCCCAAACTATGATACAATTATATACTGGTACACACACATTTGTTTAACCTTCTATATTTTTCTTTACCTTCATACTGGTATGAAGTGACATAATGCTTATTACTTTCGCTTTCAAAAAAGCTGAATTGCTTTTATATTAAAAGATTGACTATTATAAATGCCTGTCATTAACAAATAATTGATAATGAAAGATGTAAAAGAAAATGCCAAATATAAAAAACTGTTCCACTCTTTTTAGGTAATTAAGTAATTTTCCGAAGGATATTTATAAAAATAATTCCATGAGTCACGTTAGTTATTGGATATACTTTGTAGGTACATGTGAAAGAACATATGAAATTAAAAACAATTATGGAAAACTGTACAGTTATTGTGACCTTGACCTCAAATTTTTAACCATTTACACTTGGATAGGTTTCATTTCCTTTATGAAATACTCACAACAAATTACTATTTTCAACGTTAAAATGTGTGTTTTCTTAAAATTATCAAAGGCGATCATCAACTGTCGCCAACTTTCTTTAGTTAAAATCCAACACGTTAAGGCCATTTAAAGATAGACAAAAATGATTAAGATAAATGCTCTTTTTTAACATAATAATTATGTTATATATTAGATCTTATATTATACATCTATATAGATGACTGCCTAACCAGTTGTACCATATCAAAACTGTTCATATTTTATGAACCACAAGACTATTACATGAAATATTAATTGAAAAGTTAGAAAGTGAAAAGTTAAATGTATCGGATGTTTTTGGGCCAGATAAAATAACTAACATATAATTTGTTTATATTTTTGTAAATTTATTATAATAAAACTTTCATAAATTAATCAACAACAAATAATAAAATAATTGTATTTGCATCGCAAGCAAACATATCAATTGGAAGGTTTTGTGATAAATGAACAAACACATATTTGATCTTAATAACTCAATAAAGTGTGTACAGGACAATAATATACGGGCAAATATTCTCCTTATAAAACATTCTCGACGTTCCATTGGCTCTAAGAGCGAAGTAATACCAAATCAACACTCAAATAACTTGGACCTAAATATGAATATACAGAAAACTATATGTTCTAGTAAAAGGATTGTTGTGGTTCAATTTATCGTCATGTAGGGCTGAAAATAACGAATATTACGTTTAATTTCATAGCGTTATACACGACATTATTAATCAAAGACTCTATATTATTCTCTGTATTAATAAATTGATCTAGAATCACGATCGAATTCGGGTACTTTTTAAATTTCCTAGATACCTAATCATCTGGATAAAATAAGAAATTGTAAGTATGTTGAATACTTGAATGCTGAATGTTTTTAAGGTAAAAAAAACTACCAGGTTTTCAAAAAAAAACAAAAAAAAACATGTACAAACCGTTTACCTAGTCTCGCATTGTAGAAAATTAAAAGATTGAAATATTTCCTTTGAGTAGGCGTCAATTTTTCCGCGCACTCGAACTTACAGAATTGGTATATTAATTAAACAGAACGGGCCTCATTATCGAAACAAGCATGCGGAGTAAAATTTCCTTAGTAATCGGCACCTCAAACGGGGTTCATACGAGTGCCTGAAAGGGCGGATGGACGCTCATTAGGCTTAGAATATATGCATACACCTTCTCAATCAAGTAAGTATAAACGATTGTATTTAACCCTTGACCAATCAGATATTGCTCACATGATCGAAAATGAAAACCGAAAACAGCTTGCTAGTAGAGGTCTTTATATTGATTAACTTATCAGATTAAGGCCAAACAATATCAACAAACATGTGTGTATTGATGTTTAATATGTTTATACCTAGTGCTATAAATTAAAAATTCAACGAACTGAAAAGAACATATTTTGCATAATACATTGTTGTATAACGGTTCACTAAACTTCTATATGTGATGCCGTTGTATTGATTTCTCTGCAAATTATTTGTATAAAACATTGAACTATTTCTCATAACAAGAATCAGATAAAAATTGCTAATTATATGCAAGTTTTAATACATTCTTAAAGGTTCATTATTCCTCAAAAATGCTTTATTTTTAGTTCTCAATAGCGTTGTAATTTTTATATACTTTCATAGTATGCAAAAAGTTACTTATTGGCCATCTGTTTCATTTGTTGCTTTTAGGCAAGGATAGTGAATTAGTATTTTGTATGGAAGTCAAAATACTACTTAAATTTTGCTACCTTTATAACAAATTATCGCAATTTTCCTCAGGTAAAAAGTATCTAACATTCTTTAAAATCGTTAATTATAGATAAACATTATAACATTCATGCTTGCCCTTTCGAAAGAGGTAAAGATTTTTTTTTCTGAGGTAGCAATGTGTCTTCAGTTGACGCTTTTCAATTTTGTATAAACTTGTTTACGTATTTGTTGCTCGAAATTTCCATGACTTCAATTTAGATAAAGAATCAACTAAATTCAACTAAAATCTATTTAACATTTCAATTACATTAGCTTTCGAATTAACATAAACTTTCTAAGTAAAGATCTCATAAAGATGTCAAAATTACGTAGGTTGTTTTCTATGATTACAAAAAAAACGTAAACAGAAAACAGTTGAATATTTGTTACATTATTAGTTATAAAGATTGTTGACAGGTTATATGGCCCTATATAAACGGCTATTTGTAAATATAACCCGAGCCGCTAGGCGAGGGTTATATTACAAACAGCCGTTTATATACGGTCATATAAGCTTTCAGCAATCTTTATAACGAATTCATTATACAGCACGCATCATTTTTTTTAGGGAAAAAAGTAAAATTTATTTATGAATCGACAACAGCCGGGTATATAAAACTATATAAGCGTCACGATTATCCAATGAAAAGCGACGTTACAATCGTGCAGTATTATAATAAGTCAGGTAACCTATATTTGAATATCGTTATATCAGTAAATTTATGTTAATTTCGCTATCATACAAAATGCCGGCTTTAAAATAGCACAGCAATCAAATTTTATAAAGATGAAACCAAACAGATTTTAAAAATGCAACAAATAAGTTCAGGAATGGCAGTATTGCGTTATTAATTTCTAAATGCAACAAAATGTTCAGATTTCGGGTTGGAAAGATGTTGAAAACGAGCGAAACACCCGTCAACACCGCTACACAAGTACGACTACAGATATAACCTTCTAACTTGAAATACTTGTTAACTATCAAAAGTTGTTAACTCTGTCAAGATGTATTGTAGAATTATGCTTTACATTTGATATTCATGTCAATAAGTAACGTAGTTTTAGCATACCAATTTCTTATTTGTATCGAGTTTAGTGGAATGAAAGTATGTAATACTTATCGTGTGAATAACCTAGGTTACCTATCTATAGATATTAGCCTGGGTTCCAGTCTGTCGATTTTTTATGTGCTTCTGTTCGGCAAATCGACTTTGATAATAGGAAAACCAGAGATGTTGTGTTAACTCTGACGATTGAATATGAAACAGCGCGTATGTTATGAATAAGCAAAAAAATATCAACGCCTGAATCCCAGGTTATATAGATATCTAAATGACCTATGTTGAAGAAGCAGATCGTTTGTGTGATAAATTGACAAGTTATTAATAGAGAAAATCGATAAGATATTTTGATATTTCGATGATAAAAGTTCAACTTTATTTCAAGTGCCATGATACATACAAACGTATTTATACTGGCGGATAAAGGAAACAGAATCTTATAGTAAATATCGTAAAATCTCAATCAAGTTATGGTTATAAAGTTTGGATATAGTTAGTTAGTTAAGGTTTGTATCATTATAATTTTTTCCATATTTATAGTAAATAATACCCGGCAAATCCATAAAATTTTATTAATTTTGTTTCATATTATTGATTTTGATTGTTGCATTAACTTTTCTATCTGTTCTACTATTTGTAATGTTTTAGTATTATTTTTTTCTGGATGTTCAAGGTATGTAACCACAGATATAAGTAGAAAAGCTCAACATTTATTTATTTATTCATCTAGTCGCCGCGCATTTTGAGTTTTATAGCTTTTTTTTATTTACCTAATAAATAACGTGTCAATGAGCCAGTCTATATTCTAGTATTCCCTTTTTACATTCTATTATTACAATACACTTCGGTCTGCACACTTTAGGCTGTTTAATTCACGCAACACTAATACAAAGTATTATTTATTTCGAAATTCGGCCATTTCATGTTTTATAAATTGAATCCGATCGTCAGAGAACATAAATTCACATAAAATCCAATTTTGGGATTATCAATTCTTTTTCGGAAAAAGAATATCGTGAAACAAATCGGAACATCCTCGGCTATTATTCATAATAACCTCGGAAACAATATGGAGTGAAAGGAGTTCTACCACGTGGTTTCATATGTAAACAGAAACAGAGAGTGTAATCGTCGACAATATAAAACAAATGTATATATTTGACATCTAAAATCAGAACAATTATGATTGAAAATATGTTTGACAATCGTTTTTGATTTAAATATGCCCACTGATGTACAATTATAAACAAATCCGACTTAATTTGCATTTAGTACATTTGGTTTATACAATTTTAGTAATTAGTATCGAAGTAATGTAGTGCTTACTTTTATATCCTTGAATTTGCTTATTTTAGGTGGACATTTACTTGATACATTGGTAAAATACTTGTAAACAACTCACAGCATTAAATTACTATTTGTTTACATATTTATTTTCTAAGCGTAGGTTAGACCGAAATAATAAGCCGGGTCTTTTTTCCACACATTATCCCGCCCTATTGGTTAAACTTTTAACAACATGTGAACAAACATTTGAAGTTAAAAACAATTATGGAAAACTGTACAGGCATTGTGACCTTGACCTCCAATTTTTTACCATTTACACTTGAATAGGTATCATTTCCTTCATGAAATGCTCACAACAAATTACTATTTTCAACGTTAGAATTTGTGTTTTGTTAAAATTATCAAAATCGATCATCAACTGTCGCCACCTCTATTTAGTTAAAAACCAACACGTTTAGGTCATTTAAAGATAGACAAAAAAGATTTAGATGAATGCTCTTTTTTAACATATATCTTATATACACATCTATACAGGCGACTGCCTAACCAGTTGTACCATATCCAAACTGTTTATATTTTATAAACCACAATACTATTACATGAAATATTAATAGAAAAGGTTAGAAAGTGTAAATGTCTTGGATGTTTTTGCAACATCATACTTTGCCGAGAAAATATTTATATCCAGGTAAAATAACTAACATATAATTTGTTTGGATATTTGTAAATTCATTATTGTAAAACTTTCATAAATTAATCCACAACAAATAATAAAATAATTGTATTTGCATTGTATTTGCATCGCTAGCAAACATATCAATTGGAAGTTTTTTGATAAATAAACAAAAATACATTTGATCTTAATAACTCAATAAAGTCTGTACAGGACCCAGAAATGATCAATAATATACGGGCAAATATTCTCCTTATAAAACATGGCTCTAAGAGCGAAGTAATGCCAAATCAACACTCAAATAACTTGGACCTAAATATGAATATACAGAAAACTATATGTTCTAGTAAAAGGATTGTTGTGGTTCAATTTATTGTCATGTAGGGCTGAAAATAACGAATCTTACGTTTAATTTCATAGAGTTATACACAACATTATTAATCAAAGACTCTATATTATTCGAGTATTAATAAATTGATGTAGAAACACGATCGAATTCGGGTACTTTTAAAATTTCCTAAATACCTAATCATCTGGATAAAAATAGAAATTGAAAGTATGTTGAATACTTGAATGCTCAATGATTTTGTGTTAAAAAAACCTGTCAGGTTTTCAAAAAACGTGTACAAACCGTTTGCCTAGTCCTGTCCGGTTAATTATACAAGCATTGTAGAAAATTAAAAGATTGAAATATTTCCTTTGAGTAGGCGTCAATTTTTCCGCGCACTCGAACTTACAGAATTGGTATATTAATTAAACAGAACGGGCCTCATTATCGAAACAAGCATGTACAGTAAAAGTTACCTCAAACGGGGTTCGTACTCTCAGTGCCTGAAAGGGCGGATGGACGCTCATTAAGCTTAGCATATATACATACACCTTCTCAATCAAGCAAGTAAAGAATAAACAAATGATTGTATTTAACCCTTGACCAATCAGATGTTGCTCACATGATCGAAAATGAAAACCGAAAACAGCTTGCTAGTAGAGGTCTTAATATTGATTAACTTATCAGAACAAGGCGAAACAATATCAACAAACATGTATGTATTGAATATTGATGTTTAATATGTTTATACATAGTGCAATAAAGTAGAAATTCAACAAACTGGCAAGAGAAAATTTTGCATAATTCATTGTTGTATAACGGTTCACTAAACTTTTATATGTGATGCCGTTGTATTGATTTCTGTGCACATCATTTGTATAAAACATTGAAATATTTCTCATAACAAGAGCCTGATAAAAATTGCTAATTATATTCAAGGGGTTAATACATTCCTAAAGGTCCATTATTCCTCCGAAATGCTTTTATTTTTAGTTCTCAAAAGCGTTGTTATTTTCATGTACTTTCATAGTATGCAAAAAGTTACTTATTGGTCAATTACCTGAACAATCCTTTTCATCTGCTGCTTTTTGGCAGTTATAGTGAATGAGTATTTTAAATAGAATCAAAATATTACTTTGGTTACATTTTGCTACCTTTATGACAAATAATTTCACATTTATCGCAACTTTCCTAAAAAACAAGTATCTAACATTCTTTAAAATCGTTAACTATAGATAAACATTATAACATTCATGCTTGCCCTTTCGAAAGAGGTTAAGATTTATTTATTTCTGAGGTATCATGTGTCTTCAGTTGACGCTTTTCACCTTTGTATAAACTTGTTACGTATTTGTTGCTCGAAATCTCCATGACTTCAATTTAGATAAAGAATCAACCAAATTCAACTAAATCTATTTAACAAAGATTTTGAATTGCATTAGCTTACGAATTAACCCTTTCGCTGCCAGAGGGTTATTGTTTTATTGTTCACCTATTTGCCAGAGGGTTTTCTAAGAAATTACTATATTATTAATAAATATAATGATTATTATTTGTTATTAGTATTATAATAATTATATATGTTTCCAAATATGTTAGTATAATAATAATTATTGTCGATGGTATAATTTTCTTTACATTTATTATTATTTTTATTATTATTATTATTATTAATTTATTATTATTACTATTATTATTATAGATACGGCTAAAGCCGTCCATATGGCAAATACGCGAATATAACAGGGACGGCTTAAGCCGTCCCTTTCTAAGTAAAGATCTCATAAAGATGTCAAAATTACGTAGGTTTTTTTTTCAATGATTACAAAAAAACGTAAGAAGAAAACAGTTGAATATTTGTTACATTAAGTCAGGTAACCTATATTTGAAAATCGTCATATCAGTAAATTTATGTTAATTTCGCTATCATACAAAATGCCGGTTTTTAAATAGCACAGCAATCAAATTTTATAAAGATGAAACCAAACAGATTTTTTAAAAATGCAACAAATAAGTTCAGGAATGGCAGTATTGCGTTGTTAATTTCTAAATGCAACAAAATGTTCAGATTTCGGGTTGGAAAGATGTTGAAAACGAGCGAAACACCCGTCAACACCGCTACACAAGTACGACTACAGATATAACCTTCTAACTTGAAATACTTGTTAACTATCAAAAGTTGTTAACTCTGTCAAGAAGTATTGTAGAATTATGCTTTACATTTGATATTCATGTCAATAAGTAACGTAGTTTTAGCATACCAATTTCTTATTTGTATCGTAACTTTGAATCGAGTTTGGTGGAATGAAAAAGTATGAAATATTTATCTTGTGAATAACCGAGTTCCGTATCCATAGATATCTACTTGATTTCAGTTAATGAATGATAAATGACCAATGTTGAAGAAGCGGGTCATTTGTGTGATAAATTGTCAATTTATAAATAAATCAGATGTATAACGAGAACATTGATAAGATATTTTGATATGTCGATGATAAAAGTTCAACTTAACAGTTCAAATGCCATGGTACATACAAACGTATTTATACTGGGGGATGAAGGAAACAGAATCTTATAGTAAATATTGTAAAATCTCAATCAAGTTATGGTTATAGAGTTTGGATATAGTTAGTTAGTTAAGGATTGTATCATTATAAATGTTTCCATATTTATAGTAAGTAATACCCGGCAAATCCATAATATTTTATTAAATTTGTTTCATATTATTGATTTTGATTGTTGCATGAACTTTTCTATCTGTTCTACTATTTGTTATGTTTTATTATTATTTTTTTCTGAATGTTCACGGATTGAAACTACAGATATAAGTAGAACAGCTCAACATTTATTTATCTTCCAGCTGCCTCGTGCATGTGGCACGATGCGGTCAGTAGACATGCATTCGCCTATTCAGCAATAAAGAAAAAAATAGTCTTGCTTTTGTTTATCTATTTTTTGTTTAAGTAAAATTACTCTTTTTTAGGTTCTCCAATAAAAATAATTTTCCTGATGTACAACAAGTGCCATATTTGAATATCATATTTATTTTTTGTTTTATATTATTTTTATTTACCTAATAAATAACGTGTCAATGAGCCAGTCTATATTCTAGTATTTCCTTTTTACAACACATTCTATTATTACAATACTCTTCGATCTGCACACTTCAGGCTGTATAATTCACGCAACACTAATACATAGAGGATATTTGTTTGTTTGTGTGTAAGATGAAATTTTATTTCATCGAGTGGGCTTTAAAAACAGTATTCTCACGAGTGGCGTAGCCACGAGTGAGAATACTGTTTTTAAAGTTCACGAGATGAAATAAAATTACATCTTACACAACAAACAAACAAATTTTCTTTTTATTTTAAGCTTAAAAACAAGTTAAAACGAAATTTCCATAATTTTAACGTTAAGATTAAAATCTGTTTCCCCCATTGAGAGCCCCATTTAGTCGGAATTTCTCATCAAAAACAAGAAGTCTTGAGCTGAAAAATAAGTCCGCCAACCAACGTTAAATGACGGGGATATTTATTCATTTTATTAAAAAATATGAATGATCGCTTGTTTTAATAATAAAAACAAACAATTCTTGTAGGAGAAAAAGTTCAGCCATCCATCCATATTTCTGTTACTTACTGCGAATTTATATTAGACCTGGCTTTGTAAAATGTAAGCGCAGCCATTTTTAAAAGTTGTGTATTTCATGGGAGGAAAATAATTGTGTAAGATTCAGAGGGATATAATTTGGATTTGTTAGTCATACACCTTTTTAAAAGAACGAAAACTTATTTGAGGATTGTAACAGACAAAAAATAAGTGTTGACAGATGTGAAAACATTCAAAAAAGGAGCTAGAAAAATGGAAAACTTGGAAGCTTGCTCAGGAACGCTGGGTTGTTTTACTTATTCTTCGAGTGATGGCTGTCATTGCTTTTCAATTTTTCATTAAGCATACGGCAGTTATTGCTCGTAGGATACTTTAATATGCCCAAATGTCATAAAGAGCAGTTTTGTATGGGGAAGGAATGTATTTTACAGACTGTGAAAATGAAACAAAAAAATTTAGAGACGAAATTTTTGGAATTTGAATGAATAGAAATTAGTTTTCTTCTTTTTATTACTTTTGATATTTAAGTTATTTATCAATTTCAGCTTTGCTTTTTCTTTAAACAGCCTGACATTGTCAGAATTGTCAGCAAAAATAAAATTGAGGTACCAAATGGGGAAAATCTTGAAAAAGTAGTTTCGTCATTGAAAAGTGTGAAATTATATTTTGATAATTTTCACTGTGAAATTATCAAATATAATTTTCACTGATAAATCAGTAATCCACTGAAAAGAATAAAATAAAAAGTATTATTTCTTTCGAAATTCGACCATTTCATGTTTTATATTGAATCCACCCGTCAGAGAACATAAATTCACATATAATCCAATTTTGGGATTATTAATTCCTTTTCGGGAAAAGGATATCATAAAACCAATCGCAACATCCACGGCTATTATTCATAATAACCTCGGAAACAATATTGAGTGAAAGGATTTCTACCACGTGGTTTCATTTGTATACAGAAACAGAGAGTGTAATCGTCGAAAATATAGATTTGACATCTAAAGGAAAATATAGTCTCGGAACAATTATGATTGAACTTATGTTTGACAATCGTTTTTAATTTAAATATGCCCACTGATGTACAGTTATAAACAAATCCGACTTGGTATTTTGTACATTTGGTATATACAACCTTAATAATTAGTATTGAAGTAATGTAGTGCTTACTTTTATATCTTTGAATTTGCTTATTTTAGGTGGACTTTTACTTGATACATTGGTAAAATACTTGTAAACAACTCACAGCATTAAATTACTGTTTGTTTACATATTTATTTTCTAAGCGTAAGTTAGACCGAAATATCGTTACCGTTCTATGTAGTCATACTATTCTGTTCGAGGTCCTTATCTGAAGACTGACTGAAAGGCGGGAACGTACCGTAAGTTGATATTGACTCGGCGTCCATTTCTATATTTGTTTTATTTTATGGATAGGTTGCGTATAAAGGCAATTATTTTGACTGTAATTTATCAAAAAATGTACTTTATACTTGGATCAGTAACAATGTTATGATTAATTCATCAAACGATCGTTAACCTAGAAAGAGTTCTATTTCGGGAAGACGTAAGATCGCAAAGCATCGGATTTGGATCAATAGCTATCGGCATGGGATTCCGAATGTCAATTTAGCTACAAATACATTGTATAGTAGTGCAGAGAACCAAAATAAGCTCCGATGAAGAGCAGGCATATTTATTACGCATAATTTTGCTGAACTTCCGGCAAAAGTTTTCAAACCATCACTTGAAGATACATGCGTTACCGTAATGCTCGCTTTGCGGGCCTCCTCTTCGAGCTCGCTATAATAAAAGGAAAATTACGTTGTAGCAGTTTTTGAGGCCATGTACAATCATAATAATAGGTATGAAAATCATGTACTGATTACAGTTATATTTATATATTAACTTAATTTAGTAGGACTTTTACACGAAACTGAGTTAACAATTAACAACTCCCAGCATTCACAATTTGTAAACTTGTTTAGTTTCTTTGCGTATTTTAGTTCTTACTTTTGCGTTTCAAGGTCCTCATCCTAATATTGACGGAGAGGGCACAAAAGTTGCGATTGAAAAACAACGTCAGGGATCATTTCTTAAGTCAGCTCAAATTCTAATATTGAATATACATGTACTCAGCAAAAATAGAAACCTGACAGTGTATATTTTATTATTAATGACGGATATGTAAAATCGAATGTTGGGCATGAAAAAGAGATGGATGCACAACATTGATATGCATTTTGTTGTTTATTTATTATGTTTAAGTTTGTAAAATTACGCTTGTTCTAATGAAATGGTCAAATTCAATGTATCAGTTTTGTGACTATAACGTTTTGACTACGTGCAGATAGGTTTAAATCATTTCATTGACAATTTTAGAATGCATGCAATTTTTTCATTTAATTCAATATCGGTTGTGGCCAGCTCTGGCTCTAAGTAGTGCGTCAACGCGTCGACGCATGGAATTGACGAAACGTTGAACAAGGTTATTTGGAAGATTGTTCTATTCCGCTATCAAGGCATTTATCAGTTGGAGGATATTCTGTTGGGCGTAATGTCGTCGGACATTTCTGTCAAGCACATCCAAGATATGATTCATATCTGGAGACATTGCTGGCCATTGCATGGTATCGACATTGGCTGCAGCTAAACGAGTGCGAGTTATCCTCGCCGTGTGAGGACGGGTGTTGTCTTGTTGAAACACAACGGGACCGTTTCTTTGCATAAACGGAATAGTCTCGTCATTCAAGACTTCGTTGATGTATCTCTAAGCGTTAAAATTCCATGTATAACAATAAGCCGGGTCTTTTGTCCACACATTATCCCGCCCCATACCATGACACTTCCACCACCGAAACGATCATGCTGTCTAACACAGACAGGTCAAACATTTCGCCCTTTCGACAGTAAATTCTTACACAGCCGTCGGTATGACTGAGATTGTAACAAGACTCGTCTGAAAACAGGGCAGTATTCCAGTCACGTCGCCACCAGTGAAGGTGCGCACGTGCCCACCTAATACGGGCCTGACGATGGCGAATAGTGAGAATACCGCCTGTATATAGGCGTCGCGCTCTAATCGGGCGTTGTAGTGCGCGCAACGGATTGCGAATGGGTTGGGCAGTTACGTTAAACGCGGGCGCGGTGAAGGTCGCCGGTCTGAACCTGTCACTTAAGTGAGTTAAATCAATTGCACGGTCGTCCCTTTAGGTAGTTGCCCTTGGCCTACTTGGCCTTGGTCGATCGTGCACGTCACTTGTAAGTCTATAGCGTCTTACAAGTTCATGAACTGTGTTGCAACTGCAGTTAAATATTCTACTCAGGTCAACAACAGATGCCCAGCCCAGCAGCATTCCTATTGCTTGATTTCTCTCTGTATCATCTTTAGGTGTGAATGACCCTAAATTGTTACTGAACACATGTATAGTGCCTTACATAACTGTCTATCTGACATCGTGAAGTATGCGCGGGATTCACGTGCAAAAACTAAAATTTTACGCTTAGCTGCATTCTACTGACAAACAAAAACATGTATAGTGTATCTATAGTACATGAATACTCACTACACATGTTTTGATTAAAATCACTAATTAGAAAATATTTATAAGAAATAAAGTGTCAGGTTTCTATTTTTGTTGAGTACAGATGGCAATATAGATAGATTTGTTGCGTCTTACATAGATATAAAATTATAACTTTACGAATAGCAATAATTACTGAATTATAAGGTTTTAAAACATTTAAACTTACATTAAATAAAAATGTAAAAATATTTTGCCGTCGGCCTAATAACCAAGAATTCTACTGTATTATTAACCCTTTTAACAGTATTGTTGTAAATCTCGTCAAATATTGTTCATAAATTACGATTTTAAACGGAAAACCCCACGGTAACACTAAAGTTCGTATACGAATTTTAACATGCAAATGAAGACTTTAATCAGTTCATGTATGTGCTACGTCACAGTGTTATAGTTGCTATACAGAACACAGCAATTTATACGAGATTTTCATGTGCATACACACTTTAACCGTTTTAGCTTCACGGTGCACTTGGCATGGCGTTCAGGAAAGAGTAATCATCTCATAAAAATATTGAATTTGTATGAAAACAACCGTTACAATGCGTAAATATACCGTTATATTAGGACTGCTACTTATAGCCATGTTTGTTGATTTAATATCGACGTACGGATGATCCGAAGGCGGAGTTTCTCATGCAAATTCCGATTTCGCCACAATGAGGTCGCAGATGTTTATGCTTATAAGACTCATTTTGGTTGCCTTGACACCATAATAAGATCTGGAGTCGATATGAAACCAAATTTACTAATGAAATGTCGCTATTTCTGTTTTTAAGAAATTCATTTAATGTAGCTTTAAAATGAGACAACTACTTATCAAGTTTCAAATTTGTTAAAACATTTATGTAAATTAAGTGTAACTTGATTATACCATAGGTCTTTCATAAAGTTACATTAAATAAATATGTAAAAATATTTTTCCGTCGGCCTAAAAATCATACATTCTACAGTTTCATTAACCTGTTTAAAAGTTTTGTTGTAAATCTCATCAAATATTATTCATAAATTAGGATTTTAAACGGGAAACCCCACGGTAACACTAAAGTTCGTATGCGAATTTTAACATGCAAATGAAGACTATAATGAGCTCGTGTATGCGCTACGTCACAGTTTTATAGTTGCTATCCGGAACACAGCAAATGTGATATTTTCTTGTGCAAACACACTTTAACCGTTTAAGCTTCACGGTGCACTGAACCTGGGGTTCAGTAAAAGTAATCATCTCATAAAAAGATTAAATTTGTATGAAAACATCCGTTACAATGCGGAAATATACCGTTAAAATAGCACAGCCACTTATAATCATGTTTGTTGATTTAATATTGATGTACGGATGATTCGAAGGCGGAGTTTCTCATGCAAACAGAAATTGTACTTCCCATTTCGCCACAATGAGGTTACCTAATTTTATGCTTATAAAACTCATTTTGGTTGTTTGGACACCAAAATAAGACCTGGAGTCGATATAAAACCCAATTTATTAATGAAATGTCGCTATTTAGTTTTTTATGAAATTTATTAAATGTAACTATTAAACGTTGTATTATACATCGGCCTCCTATATCATACAATATGATATTTTAGGACCACAGTAGAAATAACAGATTAAAGGCCCATTATGTCCCGGATTTGTTGTAAATTTCTACTTCTTATAAGAGTTTCTTTTCTTTTTGCTTTTTTTTTATTCCTTTTTGTTGTTCTGTTATGATTTCTAACAAGTTATTCATTGGCCTATTACCTGATTTTTTTTTCATTTGCATTTTTGATAATTAGTAAATTAATAGTGATTGAGTATTTTGAATGGAAGTAAAATACAACTTGTATATATTTTTCTACTTTACCCATCTGGAACAGTTATTCAGACATTATAAAACTCGCGTTTGCCCTTTCTAAATCAAGAAAAGAATGTACCTTTCTGTGTGCCTTTAACTTTAAAATTCTTAATTGGATAATATTTAAGAAAATGTAATGGTAATAAATATAGCTTTGTTTGTACATGCATACTTGTTATTTATTGTTTGTACATGCAAATTTATACATTTTTGAAGTTGAATTGTATCATAGTTTGGAGAGTGTGCGCACAGTGAGTGACCTGGAGTGCAGGTATAAGTTACCAGCATTGTATGTCGCGGATAAAGATAGAGTCTATGCTCCTTGATTTGTTTCATTTTCTTCTGGGGTTTCATATTGTGATGACAGGGAAAAGAATAACGATAGAAAAGTCATATTAAGCTGCTCGTACATTGGTTACTTTTTTCTAGGGTTTCATACTGTGACGGCAGAGAACGTGTTTTTTTTATTTTTGCATATGATAAAAAAGAGAAAGACCATCAAAACACTCGGGTTTCTTATTCCTACTATGGAGCTACACCCCCTCATATAAATCAGATATCCTCCTGATTTGATGCTCTTTCCATTACAAAAATATATTTATTTTAATCCACTACGATAGTATCAGTTTATTTTATAAGGAAATTGTAAACAAGTCAAACTTTACATTACGTTATTTTAATACTAAACATAAATCAAGCGATCACCCACTCATATATTAGTGGCTTTTTTGTTTTAACGTCACGTAGAATATTTGAGCCGCGTCACGACAAAACCAACATAATGCGTTTGCGACCAGCATAGATCAAGACCAGCCTGCGCATCCGCGCAGTCTGATCAGGATCCATGCTTTTCGCTATCAGTTTCTCTACTTGTAATAGGGTTTGTAAGCGAACAGCATGAATCCTTATAAGACTGCGCGAATGCACAGGCTGGTCTGGATCCATGCTGGTCGCAAACGCATTACGTTGGTTTTTTTGTGACGCGGCTCATTTCTCTGTTTTCAAAGCATGCATCGTTTATATACTTTAAGAAGATTTATACAGATCAAGAACCTGACTGAAACTCTTAAAAGTGCACATTTTATCAAATTGATAAGATAAGTTTGTGATGTCAATATAATATATTCAAGTTACTGAGCAAACAAAAATTTGACACGAAGTGATATTGTGACCTTGACCTTCGACATTATGACCTAGCTATTGGGCAATTTCCGTACAAAAATTCGGAAATTTGCGCTTATTCGGTTTCGGTTTTTACTTTTTATAAACTATTGATACAGTAATCAAAAAGACATATAAAAAGATATATTCTTAAAAGTTCAAAGCATGTCTAAAAGTAGATACAGAATCGACATTACTCTCTATAAAACAACGAAAGTAAGACTGCAAATAGTCCCCTTGTAGCTATATAATACTGTATCTTATTTAGATTGATGTCATTTTATAAATAACGTACTTTGTAAACTATTTACAGTCGCTGAAAAGTCTTGTACTTGTGATACAGGTAATATCGGGATGTAAGTAGTTTAACATTATTGTTCACCCGATACCCGCTTTCGGCATTTAGTCAAGCGTTAAACATATATTTCTTCATACATTCCTTCATTATTTTATTTTACAATCCCATAGGTGGAGTTAGTCACAGTCATGGCGACCTGAAGACACCATATTTGTTATGAATAACTGCCCAGTGACCTTCTAAACAAGCTATAGAAACCATGTATCTGTTTTTGAACACTTTTTAATGTATTTATGTCGAAATTATCTACATAAAAACAAATTGATTGTCTCGTCGACAAAAATATAAAGATGTAAGGCATATTGCATATAACAACGGTATATGGGTAGAAATGGCTAAATCTCGTGTTCTTTTTTTACAGTCACACAGGTGAGCAATCCAGGACTGCTTTTGCTTTTTTCATGAACTAGTATAAAGTTGTCAGTAACTCGTTTTATATATGGATTTTAATACAATTTATTTTGTTCAGTTAATAACCAGTTTAAAAATATTTCAGACATATACCTATGACATATTTGTGGATATTGTAATATAGGCTTATTTATAGAGGTATGTGTTCATAATATTTCTACCCCAACAATTAAACGAATAAATGCATCTTGTTCATTTTGAGAAAATATACCCGTTATATATTTGTTTCTTTTCATTTATAGTCACATAATAAATTGAGAAGTTAAGTGATTGAATTAAGTAGTATGATTGAAAGTATCAAATTGTGCTCGTTTTTCTCTGCATAATTATGATGCACCCAATAACATCTCCACCATTTCTACCATTTCTGCACAGATGCAAACCTTTCGCAGCTGTTCGTGTTTATTGCTCATATATACGCATAGCATTTAAAAATGTCTATTGTCTAGCCTTTCAAGCTTTATTCAAAAGCTTATCTTCTTTTCTTTCAATTTCATGCTCAATCATTAACAAAAAATCTCAAACAATGTACTTATCAATTAAAAATAAAATATAAATATCACTCTATTTTTGCCTATCGGCCAAACTGGTTAAGTCAAATGCTTTACAGATTGATTCCAATTTTTTGAACGAAAAAATATATTCGAACACCCTGACGGTGCATGGGCAATTATTTCGTTAAAAAATATTCCGTTAGAAACTTCTGACTCAATTAAGCGCTTGCATTTGAATTAGCCAATCAGAATTCGCGCACTGTATGCCAGTCATTTGTTTATCGGCTGTACAAGATATTTAATTAAATGAGAGGATTTAATCATGATTTTTCGGATGTGACAGTTTAATTATTTTATTAAAAGGTATTGATTTTTTAGTTTTGTAAATACACACAAATTGTTTAAATGCATTAGATCTAAATCGAAGTCTAATGTAAATATTGTTTGCTACACGTTTTTGCAGTGATCTGTTAAGACCTAATCGTAACATGGAAAATGAAAAATGTAAAATATCAGATTAATGAATGATAATACGAAATAGGTTACGTATAGGTCTTATAATTAGGACTACTTGTTGCCATGATTTAATCAGATATTTTATTATACGACTGTAGTCTATATATAATTGTATCATAGTTTTGGGACCTTTCTGTTGAAAAAGTGTCAGAGTTAAATCGTATACATATAGATGCACAGTGCGTTAACCGTTAACTGGAGTGCAGCACTCCAGAGCAGCCAATTGATTGGCTCATTTTTGCTGGGGTTTACAAATTATGACGGCAGAGGAAGGGAAAGCGAAAGAAATATTGTATTCAGATGCTCGTTCATTGGTTCCTTCTTTCTGGGGTTTCATATTGTGACAACAGGGAACGTGTTTTTATGTTTGACTATGATACAAAAGAGAAAGAACATCAAAACACTCGGCAATCTGATTTATACTCGGGGGGGGGGGGGGGGGGGCTACGCCCCCCCTCGTACAAATCAGAAAGCCTCGTGTTTCGATGCTTTTTCTATTACGTATACAATTAACGCCTTACAGAATAAAATGGAAGTAACAGAATCTGAAATTTCAAACTTTACTGTTGATGAAACATCCAAACAAGGGAAGGAAACCGGCCGGGGAAAGTCAACACATGGGATACCAACATTACGTCAGACATGGGGTTCGCAACTCGACTTTATTATGACGTCAGTCGGCTGTGCTGTGGGTCTAGGCAATATTTGGCGTTTTCCATATTTGTGTTATAAGAATGGGGGTGGTAAGTATATATACATGTTTTGCTTTAATCTAACCGACATAGCTCATTAAATGTAAGTAGTAATTAAAGTTAGTAAGTGTTTGAATTACTTTTGTCCAATAGAATCATAAAATGCTCAAAGAAAACAAATCAAATGTGAAATAAACACTTTTCTGCGGTAACGGCGATTTCGTGATGAGGCAGCGAAGTTACGCTGATTACCTACCTAATAAAATGTGCATTAATCACACTTTCTCAATACCTAATATTGAAAGCAATTAATTTTTATATGCATTATTGTACTTTCAAGAAAACGCCTTATGACCTCATTCTCGCCAATGATCTTGAAAAACAGACTTTTATCGATTACGATCAAGTTTACTGGTCCGTTTAATTACACCTTGCATCTTTTAGAATAGAAATTGATAGATTTAGTAAAGATTGTGTATCTATAAAATTATTTATCAAATATTATAATCTTCAACTTGATGATCAAAATTTCATATTTGCTCCAGAATCCAGTCTGAAAGCAGCAACGACTCCTCATACAATCGCTTATCATGCATGATAATCTAATATACTAACAACGATTTATATGCAAAGTTCTTGTCGGAGAATGTAATTTGATTTAACAAGGACAATGTTAAATAATATAACCTACGATAACCCTGAAATAATAATAGTATATATCGTCATGGTCATGGTGTCGTAACTTCGTGTATTTATTTTGTTATAACGAGATCGCTTTACCGCCAGTACTGGATCTCCCTTCTCAACATCGTCGTAACAAGTATTGTGTTTCAGATAAGTTTATACAAAACCTATGGTTGTATAACAATTCTGTCGTTATATTATATATTATGGTTGCGTTGTAATATATTTCATGGTTGCGTTATAATATCTTATGGTTGCGCTATAATATATTTTATGGTTCTTTTATGATATATTTTATGGTTGCGTTATAATATATTTTATGGTTGTGTTATAATATATTTTATGGTTACGTTATAATATATTTAATGTTGTGTTATAATATATTTTATGTTGTGCTATAATATATTTAATGTTGTGCTATAATATATTTTCATGGTTGCGTTATAATATATTTTATGGTTGTGTTATAACATATTTTATGGCTGTGTTATAATATATTTTATGGTTGTGTTATAATATATTTTATGGTTGTGTTATAACATATTTTATGGCTGTGTTATAATATATTTTATGGTTGTGTTTTAATTTTTTATGGTTGTGTTATAGTATATTTTATGGTTGCGTTATAATATATTGCATGGCTGTGTTATAATATATTTCATGGTTGCGTTATAATATATTTTATGGTTGTGTTATAACATATTTTATGGTTGTGTTATAGTATATTTTATGGTTGCGTTATAATATATTTTATGGCTGTGTTATAATATATTTCATGGTTGCGCTATAATATATTTCATGGTTGTGTTATAGTATATTTTATGTTTGCGTTATAATATATTTTATGGTTGCGTTATAATATATTTAATGGTTGCGTTATAATATATTTTATGGTTGAGTTATAATATATTTCATGGATGTGTTATAATATATTTTATGTTTGCGTTATAATATATTTTATGGTTGCGTTATAATATATGTCATGGCTGTGTTATAATATATTTTATGTTGTGCTATAATATATTTCATGGTTGAGTTATACTATATTTTATGGTTGTGTTATACTATATTTAATGGTAGCGTTATAATATATTTTATAGTTGCGTTATAATATATTTTATGGTTGAGTTATAATATATTTCATGGATGTGTTATAATATATTTTATGTTGTGCTATAATATATTTCATGGTTGTGTTATACTATATTTTATGGTTGTGTTATAGTATATTTTATGGTTGCGTTATAATATATTTTATGGTTGCGTTATAATATATTTTATGGTTGAGTTATAATATATTTTATGGTTGAGTTATAATATGTTATAATATATTTTATGGTTGTGTTATTATATATTTTATGATTGTGTTATAACATATTTTATGGCTGTGTTATAATATATTTTATGGTTGTGTTATACTATATTTTATGGTTGTGTTATAGTATATTTTATGGTTGTGTTATAATATATTTTATGTCTGTGTTATAATATATTTCATGGTTGCGTTATAATATATTTTATGTTTGCGTTATAATATATTTTATGGTTGCGTTATAATATATTTAATGTTGTGTTATAATATATTTTATGGTTGTGTTATAATATATTTCATGGTTGTGTTATAATATATTTTATGGTTGCGTTATAATATATTTTATGGTTGCGTTATAATATATTTAATGTTGTGTTATAATATATTTTATGGTTGTGCTATAATATATTTAATGGTTGTGTTATATATATCACTATTATTTTATGGTTGCGTTTATAATATATTTTATGGTTGCGTTATCCATAATATATTTTATGGTTGAGGCGTATATAATATATTTTTATGGTTGCGCTTTATAATATATTTCATTGGTTGTGTTATGGTATATTTTATGTTGTGCTTTTAATATATTTAATTGGTTTGTTGTTAATACCTATATTTTATGGGTTGGTTTTTGTATAAAAACATAAATTTTATGGTGTGTTTTTTTTTTTGCGTTATAAATATATTTAATGGTTGCGTTATAATATATTTAATGTTGCTGTTATAATTATATTTTATGGTTGTCTCTGCATATAATATATTAGATGGTTGTGTTATACTATATTTTATGGTTGTGTTATTATATATTTTATGGTTGCGTTATAATATATTTTATGGTTGCGTTATAATATATTTTATCGGTTATGCGTCTATAATATTTTATGGATTGCGTTATAATATATTTTATGGTTGAGTTATTAATATATTTTAGGTTGTTGAGTTATTATATGTTATAATATATTTTATGGTCTGATGTTCATTAATATTAATTTTATAGTGGTGTGTTTATAATATTATTGTTTATGGCTATGAATCATATATAAATCATTAATCTTTGAAGAGCTTGAGGACTAAAATAAAAAAAGATAAAACATACCTTTTATAAAAATGGCCAGAATAAAAAGGTATAAATACTGTGTTCTTTTGAGATTCAAGTAATATTTAAAACAATTTAAATGTTTATATACTCTTGATAGTACGTTACCGACCACATAATTTTATTTCATTTATTTCAGGGCGCAGTTTCCTGAAATTCTCCTATATAACAAATTATCATTCTCTTCTAGGTAGCAGCGACGTCCGTATCACATATATAGCGCTGAAATATCAGCCTTTGGGTCAGTATCATGACCTCTGGTGTAGTACTATATACAGCATGGAGAAGACTGAATCCCTTGATATTCAAGGTGTAAAAACATTGTATATATTTAGATTTCGGATGTAGTACAAGCCATGGAAAATAATCCCTGTATTTCAAAGTAAAAAACATTTATATATTATTTGGTGTAGTACAAGCATGGAAAATGATCCCTGTATTTCAAGGTAAAAACATTTATATATTATCTGGTGTAGTACAAGCATGGAAAATGATCCCTGTATTTCAAGGTAAAAACATTTATATATTATCTGGTGTAGTACAAGCATGGAAAATGATCCCTGTATTTCAAGGTAAAATCATTTATATTTATTTAGTGTTATTCTAACAAGCATGGTGACAAATAGATTCTCTGTGAGTATTCAAGGAGTATATAAAAAAACAGTTTATATAATTATTTGGTTTCTGCTCTATCTACTAATGCGGCATCGGAAAATAATCCCTGTATTTCAAGGTAAAAACATATTATATATTAATTTGGTATTTCTGCTAGCTACAAGCATGCGAAAATGATTCCCTGTATTTATCAAAGCGGTAACATAAACACTTTATATATAACTATCTGGTTGTTGAGTACAAGCATGGAAAATGATCCCTGTCATTTCCAAGGGTAAAAACATTTATGTAAATCATCAATATCTGGTGTAGTACAAGCAAATGAGAAATGATCCCTGTAACTCGTTTCAATGTGGTATATATAAAACATTAATATTTAATATAACTATATTCTGATGTACTTCAGTTACAAAGCATGGAAAATATCCCTGTGATTTCAATGTGGTAAAAACATTTATTATATTATCTGGTGTAGTACAAGTCATGGAAAAAGATCCTTGTATATTCAATAGTAAACATTTATGATATTATCTGTGTAGTACAAGCATGGAAGAGATGAATCCCTGATATTTCAAGGGGTCAACTTTATATATTATCTAGTTGTAGTACAAGCCATGAAAATGAATCCACCTGTATTCAAGGTAAAAACATTTATAATATTATCTGGTAGTAGTACACATGGTGAAGGAAAGATCCCTAGTAGATTATCAATGTAATAAAACATTTATTATAATTAATCTGAGTGTAGTACAAGAAATGGGAATTAATGATCCCTGTATTTTCAAGGTTAAAAAAAACAGTTTACTAATATTATCTGGTTGTTAGTACAAGCATGGAAAAATGATCCCTGTATTATTCAAAAATAGGTGTAATAATCTATTTATATGCTACATACTTGGTGTGTATCACCTAGCATGGGAAATGATATCCTGTATTTTCAAGGTAACACAGTGTTTTATATATTAAACTGTATAAGTACAAATCATATTGAGAATTAATAATGAATCCTACTTACTGAATATATACAAAATCATATATATTATAACAACGTGTATTGGATTTTCCCTTTAATATCATATAATTAATCTCGGGTGTGATAATGTACTAAGCATGTCCAATATTTAAAATTGAGAGCTATATATGATCCTTGAATTATAATTCTCAGGGAGTTATAAAAGAAAACACTAAGCATTTTATATATGATTTAAACAAATGCGATACGTAGCTTCTGCTAGTAATCACACACGACACGAGAACCAATGGAAATACAAAGATCCTCTAACACCTATTTGCAATAAGTGTAAACTAATTTTTGTTTATTTCTCATTTAATTCTATCTATGTGGAAAGGTTAGTACAAGCTACTGAAATATTTAACACGCCGAGTAATATTACGAGACGTTGATAAACAATTATGGACTTTAACAAATATTTGAATCGTATGTATAGTTACAAGGCATGGGAAAATTATTCCCCCTTGATATATATGCTTCATAAGGTTAATATATCAGTTAGATATTTTAACTGCGATTTTAATCTGAGGTACATTAGCATGCGTGTGATATATAATTGATCCCTGTATATTTCTATCAGAGGTATCATATATGATGATCATCAATTTGTGACTTCCTACTTCTATAATGAATAATGGATAAAACAAATGGGTATGAGAGAGGTATAACCTAACACCCTCAGAGATTCAACGCCTTTCTACCACCAATAATAGTATGCCATACTGCACAGGACAATGATGATCTGCAAGATGCAAGTGTTTTGTAGTTGTCGTAATAAAAAAGCATACCAACGTCACAACCCAATTTGCACAACGCGAAAGTGTCATCGTGACAAACGCGACGGTGCACCACCGACAATATTGATGCCTAAGCTCGATAATATGCGAAAATAGACGCTGACAATTTGGGTATTAATTTTTGTAATAATTCAAAGTGTTGGTCTTTTGATCGCGACATTTTCCAAACGACAATTCAATATTTCGTTTAGTATTGGCGAGCGTTGCTTCACAATGTAGAGAGTCGTTTTACGTTTTTGCGATATTACTTTAGCGTATACACATGTGAGTTGTTTATCTTGCTACAAACACGACAAAACCACATTTTTAGATGTACCACGAAAAGTTGCGACCTCCGTTAGTTATGATTTGCACATGGCTTATTTCTCAACGTTAAATAAAAAGTAGCAGCTTACTAAATTCGAATTAAGACGATTGTTGTGTGATATAAAGTTATGTTATGATTTTTGCATGAGAAGTATTCAGTGTACCACATTTGAACGTTTTTTTTTTACGGTGGCACAAAGATGGCATGTGTGTGTTTTTATTTTTTCTCCCCCTGCACTCGAGGCCCCGGAACCTAAGTCGTCGGCCCCCCCCAGATCCCCCTGTCGTGGCCCAAAGTTTTTTAGCCCCCAAACAGATAACACCCCCCCTTTATAAAAATTTTCCTCATTAAAAAATGACATGTGGGTATAGTAATAAGGAAGGCCCCCCCCCAAATTCCCCCAAACCTTTTAAAATCCCCCCTTTTACCCCCTTTAAATTTCCGGTCAATAAAATTTTTCCCTTTAGCCCCCCCTCCCAAAAAAATAAGTTCATCCCACTGGTAAGGTGCAATTTATCTTTCTTGGTTTATAAAACCCACTTTTCCCCCTTTTAAAATTTTTTCATCAGACATTGGGTTTTACCTTTTTAGGGGTATCTTTCTTTTCCTTTGGGGAATGTCCCTTCCCAAATTTAAAAAAAACCCAGGGGCTTTATTCCCCTTTGAACGTTTTTCGTAAAAACAAGGTTAACAGGCCGTAGTTTGTACAAAATGACCCCTTTCGGTCACAAATAGTCCCAACAAAGGGGTTTAGTCAAAATTATTGGCTTTATGGGGGCCCTTTGGGGGGGGGGACTTTCTAATATGAAACCTAAAAGACAAAAATCCCCCTGAATATCTTTTAGTATTTAAAAATTAAAGTTGCATGTAAAAATAAATTGTTATAAATATTTGTTTCTGGGTTTGGGTTTAATTTTTCTCGGGGCCGATGACTTTTTACTCGTTAGGTACCACCCACTTTGTAACTCTTCGGGCCCCCCGACATAGTTCTCGTGGCCCCCGACTAAAATCACTCGTTTCCCCCGGGCATAGTAATTTCGTGGCCCCCGGAAATTAGCTACTCGCGGAACGACTTATTAAAATCTGGACGACATGTATCTCGGCGCACGAGATAAAAAAAAAACACACACACATGTCACATTTGTGCCACCGTAGATTGTATCCTCTAGTGTAAAATGTATTCATTTAGACAACAAAATGTATACAATTATATAAGTAAAATGTATAATGCATAAACTTACCAAATTAAATGCATACAAATTGAATAAATGCATTTAATAGGTGTTAACATGAAAGCATATAAAGTGTCTACACAAAGTTATTAATTCATTAAAAACCCGTAAATTGAGATTTCATTTTATTTAACTTGTTTATTTTACAGGTCTTGGTTTCGCAGCACAGATTATATTGTTGTATACGACCATTTATTACATTGTCGTCGTTGCCTGGGCTTTATATTATATAGCAGTGTCCTTCACCTCACAGTTGCCATGGGCTACGTGTGGAAATTATTGGAACACAGAAAGGTAGTATCAAAATCCTATTGTGTCTATCTCATATAAATATTAAAGCCGTAATTATACTTGGTTGGTGCTTACCATCATCCCTCGGGTTAATAAGGTCTTCCTGTCTTGAACCCTTTTTTACAATTTAAATATTAAAAGTGGTTCTTCTGAAACAACTAATAATGGGGAAATAGCCAAACAAATTTTCCCAAGAGTTATTGCATACAATGTAACAAAATTTTTTATGGTTTTCCTTGTATTTTTCAAGGATTTAAAAAGGAAAATTTCAGCACTGGACATTTTAATAAGGAAGGGGATTTGTTGATATATGTCTTGAAATACATGATAAAATTTTTTAAGCAAATTTTTCCCCCAAAATCGAAATTTTTTTTTTAAACGTTTTTTTGATAAATGGTTTTTTTGTTTTCCCCGTACTAAAAAATGTAATGAAAAATGTTTCAAAGTATACTCCTATGTTTAAAACTATCTTTAAATGTTCTGAAGCTTAGTGAAATAACGAATAGTAGAGAGACGAATATTCTCACTTACTTTTTGTTTTCATTGACATAAGATACGATATTGTATGTTACAGTTGTTATGTGTCACATTTTTATTGCCATAAGATACGATATTGTATGTTACAGTTGTTATGTGTCACATTTTTATTGACATAAGGTACGATATTGTATGTTACAGATGTTATGTGTCACATTTTTATTGACATAAGATACGACATTGTATGTAACAGATGTTATGTTTCAGGTTTATATTGACATAAGATACGATATTGTATCTTACAGATGTTATGTTTCAGGTTTATATTGACATAAGATACGATATTGTATGTAACAGATGTTATGTTTCAGGTTTATATTGACATAAGATACGATGTTGTATATTACGGATGTTATGTTTCAGGTTTATATTGACCTAAGGTACGATATTGTATGTAACATATGTTATGTTTCAGGTTTATTTTGACATAAGATACGATATTGTATGTTACAGATGTTATGTGTCAGGTTTTTATTGACATAAGATACGATGTTGTATATTACAGATGTTATGTGTCAGGTTTTTATTGACATAAGATACGATGTTGTATATTACGGATGTTATGTTTCAGGTTTTTATTGACATAAGGTACGATATTGTATGTTACATATGTTATGTGTCAGGTTTTTATTGACATAAGATACGATATTGTGTTTTATAGATGTTATTTGTCTGGTTTTTATTGACATAATATATTATATTGTATGTAACTGATGTTATGTGCCAGGTTTTTATTGGCATAAGATACGATATTATATTTTAAAGGTGTTATATGTTCGGTTTTAATTGAATAAGATACGATATTACATATGTTACAGATGTTGTGCGTCAGGTTTTTATTGACATAATATACAATATTTATGTAACCGTTGTTATGTGTCAGGTTTTTTTGACAAAAAAATTATATTTGTAAAATTACAATTTTTAAAGTGTTCAAAAGTTTTTTTTGAATTAATACGATATTGTAATTTCAGATTTAGTTTTCAGGTATGTCTCTAGAGAGGAACTAAATTATGGCCCAATTTTGACCCTCAAAGCTTACAAAAAGTGACGGAAACTTTCACCAAAAAAATAAAACATCAGCACATCGGGAAAGTTTTTAGTGTGAATATATTAAATTAAAAGTAACCTCCAGTAAAAGCCCTTTGTAGATTATTGGGAAATACGTTTTCTTATAAAATAACAACTTTTTGAAAAAACGAATTTTAAAAAATGCCCTTTTAAGAATAATTTATAAAATGCCTTTAATATTTTAAAAAAAGGAAAAAATGGTTCCCTTACATTAATAATAAAATTTTAAAAATTTCCCGTAACAAAAATTTTTTTTTGGTTTTTGATCATAAATATGGGGCTCAAATGAAGATTTATCAATATTGTATGATCCAAAAAGCATTATATTTAAAGATATTGCCGAATTTAACATTTCATGTTAATGAAGGGAGGTAATAAAAATATTTTCTATAAAGTTTAAGTCAAGTTTTACTATAAGAAATGAATGAATATATTTTGATGAATACATATAATATGCACAAATATTTGCAATACAATGTACATATTTTACATAGTCTTCGATGTTTGAAAATTGTTTTATTTGCATAATTATGTACATACATTGTATATATAATTTCACTTAGTTTGGTTTACCACTTTGATCACAACAAACAGAATCTTTAAGGCGTAAAATTTACGTACTTTTTACGTTTAAATAACTTTGATTAAAGTAGTGATTGGAAAGGAAAATGTTATTTCTGTAAACTCGTTTATTAAGTGATTAGATATGTGTATTTTCTTGGCATGTTTTCAGGAGAAAAGTACTGAACATGTCAAGTGGAATACAAGAACCAGGTTCATTAGTTCCAGGACTAGCTGTTGCCCTCCTCGTTGCTTGGATTTTGGTTTATATCTGTATATGTCGAGGTGTAAGGTGGACTGGAAAGGTTTTATTCATTTACTATCATTGTTAATGTATTTTTTCACCTTACTTTTATGTAAGAATGTAATTGTTATACTAAATTCCTCTTTGCGAAAGTGAAGGCTTCTAGAACTGGTAAACAGGCATGACAGCCTGGCAAGAAACGATGTGGTGACTGAACTGTGCTCTGGTGAATTCATGAATTCAAAATGCTTAACTGCCGTGATCACGAGAGTAAACCACAAAAACATCAACACTTTCCGCAGTGAATAAAAATAATGTTTTCGATTAGCTTATAATGATAAAATGCTCTTGATGCCCATTTCTACTTTATCTTACAACCATCTGTTGTCTGATTATATTTATCATATAAACTAATACAGGTATCGGACAAATACATTAAACAATACATGATTTCCTTAGAATTACAAAATGTTAATGTACTTCAATTCTATCTCTCTAACTATTTAAATGCTAGTCTTTTTTCAACAATCATATAAAGTTTTGATAATACTATTACTAGTATCCAAATGATACGTTTCTATTATTTTAACACCTATTGAAAATATGCCCATTGTAGACCATTCCACTTTGCCTTCCTTGAATGTGAACATCGACCTCATGATGATATAACAGAGAACATCGAGAACATATTTGTTGTATTTCACTGCCTGGCGTGAATGCATATACATTTTGTTTATTAGTTACCTACAATATAGACGCCATTTAATTTTTAGTTTTATCAATATGTTTTCATTGTATGTTTTTCTATAAGTTACAGGATTATATATCGAGAACCATTTAATTGTTATAGATTGTGTATATCACCGCCATTGCCCCATACATTCTGCTTACGATTATCTTCATCCGGGGAGTTACATTAAAGGGAGCAGGGACTGGTCTAATATATTACCTTAAACCAGATTTTAGTCGTCTCGCTGATGGTCAGGTATGGATGGATGGAGGAACACAGGTCATTTACTCGATTGGTGTTGGTCAAGGTTTTATGATAACGCTCGGAAGTTACAATAACTTCAAGACAAATTGCGCGAGGTATTAAATATTTTTTGCAATGATTTAAGGAAAATTTACACAGCATTGCATATACATAATTATTGCTTTTAAAATAATCGAATAAAGAAATAATTAAATATTATAAAATGCACTGAACCGTTTTTTCTGTAACATTCATACCAAACAATTATCAGCGTTAAATTCTTATTGTGTTATAGTGTATGCAACAGTTAGTGACTTGAGCAAAAAAGCCAGGTGCAGCACCTGACTGCCCTTTTCAAATAGCTATCTTATCAACAAATGCCCCTCTGAAAAAGAGGGAAAATGTCGTTTTGCAGCATAATGTATGTCAGTCGGTCTGTCTGTCCATCCATCTCTCATTGTTCAAGATCGGGAACTTAATTTAGAAAACTTGAGCCCATTACCCTAAAACTTGGTTTGGGAAGTAGATGACCCATATTGATTATTCGTGTAATGATATCATTTTAACCTTGACCTTTATAATTATGTTAGTACAGTATTATTCTTTAAATGCTCATATATTAGACAGGCGAATCCCGCCATTTACCAGTTCTTAAATTAAACTAGATTAATCTGTGTTCTTCTTATAAATTTACTTTATTTCAAACTGTATATATACGTATAAAAATAGAGCATGTTACAATTGGGTCAAGGGGTCAAAGTCACAATGACCTTGTATTTCAACACCGTTCACGACCAATATCCTGACAACAAATGGGCCGTTTGCCCTCGTAGTTAACGGAAGGATTGATCTTGGACAGTAGATGACCCCTTTCTGACTTTTGGGTCAAAGGCTCAAAGGTGAAGGTCATATGCCCAAAGTTTTCTTGCAACATGTCATGCAAAATTTCCGGAATGCTGACGAGGGGGATACTCCATGCATGTTTCACAAACATCTTTTGTTTAATTTTGAATTGACTACGTAGTATTCTTTGCTGCCTTATGCCATTGAAAGTATAAACATTTTATGGTCGAGGGATTGCATATCTGTTAGGCAACTGTTGGTGACAATTTGTTTAAAACGTTTTCATTTTATGCTCTTTTAAACAACGAAATATGTTATAGCCTTCTTACGCTTACTTACAAAAACTACAATTAAATTATATATATAGTTGATGTTCATGTATTAAACATAGATGGCTATGAAAACATGTGACGTATTTAAATGATGTGTATAAAACGCATTCTTATTTTTTTATGTTACGTGTTAACGTTTATATTCAACATGTGATCATTAATGGTATTTGAAATAATATATTTGTTTTACTTTTTTTTAGGAATGGACTTGTTATCATATTTATAAATTGTCTAACAAGTCTTTTTGGAGGTCTAGCTGTCTTTTCCATTTTGGGATTTATGTCATATGAAATGGAAATTCCAATCGAAAAAGCTGTTTCACAAGGTATAAAGTATCTTAAACTATAATAAATTACTGTTTATGACATGACTTTTTATAAAGATGATACATGAATACAAGTTAATGTGCAGGGGGAATCAGAATAAGTATTTGGCGATGTACGATTCGCAAACAATCTTTGAACATTTGCAGTTAAAACAAAAATATATAATAATAGATAAATAAATAACATTTGTAAAGAAACCAGGTTATAGAATCTATCCTATCATAACGTTACATTTATTTATCAAAAAACAGTCAAGAAATTTACAATTGATATATTAATCGGCCTGTTTATCTATCTATTTCTGAAGTACAGCATTGATAATATTTTCAGGCCCAGGTTTAGTGTTTCTGGCGTATCCAAAGGCTGTTACACAGATGCCAATGTCTCCTCTATGGTCAGTCTTGTTCTTCCTTACAATACTGTTTGTAGGACTGGACAGTGAGGTAATATACACAATTGATATAAAATTTTAAACGAAGCGGGATAAGAAATATGAAGTGTAGTGTTTTTTATATTTGTAAATAATCTTCTCTTTACTGATATCTTTAATTTTCAAAGTTCTTTTTTATTAAGAAATAGGTTCCACATTTTGATTTAATCTACACCTTTTGTAATTAAGAATGTTCGGAGCTTAGATTTTGAAAATGGTGAATATACAGGTTAACATTTTGCACATAACATCATGTAAAATTATATGTAATTCATCGTAGGTCTACATTAACAAATAAAAACTTTGATTCTATTATTCATTCATATACATGTTTCTGAAGCTAGGATTACATTTATTATATCATAACATATTGTATCTAACAGTTTGCTGGAGTAGAAGCCTTCTTGACACCGATTATGGACAAGTTTCCTAAACTTCTTTATAAACCTAGAAATCGTATGATATTTGTGGGGATATATTGCTTCATATGTTTCCTGCTAGGATTATCTATGGTCACGCAAGTAAGTCATTGTGGTTGTCTTCTATTATTGATACACATGTTGATATCTGTACATATACATATCTGACACGTATTCACTAGGAAAGATCTACAATGTACCATTTACTGAGAAATACAGTAACACTAAAATATCTTGTATGATATAAACATGTCTTGGAGTAATATACAAATGCATTTACAAAACTTGCGAAAAGGAACAACAATTACAACAGAAAAAAATAATATTATGGTTTGGTAGAGATATACATGTGTTTTGATGATAATTTGATGCTATTATTTTTCTTCAGGGCGGGGTTTACCTGTTCCGCCTGATAGATTTCTACTGTGTTAGCGGTCTTGTTCTTCTTGCTATGGTGTTCTTCGAGACTGTTGCAATAGGCTGGGTTTTTGGTATGCCAGTTTTACATATATAGTCTAAATTTTTTTTTGAACCTTTATTTCCTTTTTGCACTATAGTCCAGACCATATTCAACGATAAATATGTCTTTGTATGTTTTATGAATAATTGATGTATACTAAAATATTCAAATCCTCATTAATTGTTTAAAGATAATGCATGTGGTTTTGCTTTTTTTTTTAAAATACTACTTTTAGACATAGCTTTGGGCATGTACTTTAAGTCAAGAGAAAAAGATAGAGTAATCAGATCAAACTAATATGTATATTACGTTGATAATTTTAGCTTTTGTAATATATCAGCTTTTGTAATATATCATCGTGATTTTATACTAAGGAATAAAACGTAAGTCGTCTAGCACGTACAAAACTTATACTGTTTTTTTTCCTTGTATCATAGTTTGGGGACCTTTCCTTGTAAATGTGTCAGATTTAAATCGTATACATATACATGCACAGTGCGTTAACTGGAGTGCAGGTATTAGTTACCCGCACTCCAGAGCAGGCCCATTGATTGGCTCATTTTTGCTGGGGTTTACTTATTGTGACGACATAGAAAGGGAAAGCGACAGAAATATCATATTCAAATGCTCGTTCATTGGTTTCTTTTTTCTGGGGTTTCATTTTGTGACAACAGGGAACGTGTTTTTATGTTTGACTATGATACAAAAGAGAAAGAACATCAAAACACCCGGCAATCTGATTAATACTCGGGGGCTACGCCCCCTCGTACAAATCAGATAGCCTCCTGTGTTGATGCTCTTTCTATTACATATAAAATCATTTTTAGTTACGAATAACTTGAATGTATTCTTATCTTTACACAATCCCATTGCTAGAACGTTTGTACAAGTTACTGAGTCTGTGTCCTTGAATAATTTTATTAATGAATGGCAAACTAGCTTATACAATAATACTGTGCCATCTGGGTGCAGTCGTAATAAGTTACGATCATATAAAACTAATAAGTTAGAATATAAAAGCTAACAATACTGTAAAATGATATTGCCACCTGCTCATTGGTCAGCTTTTTATAATTTAGATTAGGAGTTGCGCCAATTCGTATTGAGACCGGCTGTTATGAGGGTCTGAGCATAGAAAATGAATTACATATTTGTTCAATTGTAGTGTTTATGATGATTTATGAGTACATTTGTACTGTAGAGCAAAAGCATGATTATTTGTTCTCTGATAAATATACTTACATGTTTTCCAATAAAGATATAAAATACTGTGTCAAAACCTGTAAAAAATATTTTAGATAGACGTCGTTTTAAACTTTGTAAATAAAATATTGCAATAGATGTGGAAAGTTTTAGTACATCCTTTTATCACCTTATAAATTTATCATTTTATGCTCCCCGAAAAATTTCGGGGGAGCATATAGTCGTCGGGTTGTCCGTCCGTCCGTCAGTCCGTCCGTACGTACGTCCCGAATTCGTGTCCGGCCCATAACTTTGTTATTTGAAGTCGGATTTTAAAACTATTTCACAGAAATGATCACCATATTTAGACGACGTGTCGCGCGCAACATTTGGGTCGCTACCTTGAAGGTCAAGGTCACAGCATGACCTTGCAGCAAAATCGTGTCCGGCCCATTACTTTGTTATTTGAAGTCGGATTTTAAAACTTTTTCACAGAAATGATCACCATATTGAGACGACGTGTCGCGCGCAACATTTGGTTCGCTCCCGTGAAGGTCAAGGTGACAGCATGACCTTGCAGCAAAATCGTGTCCGGGTTATAACTTTGTTATTTGAAGTCGGATTTTAAAAATATTTCACAGAAATGATCACCATATTGAGACAACGTGTCGCGCACAACATTTGGGTCGCTACCTTGAAGGTCAAGGTCACAGCATGACCTTGCAGCAAAATTGTGTCCGGCACATAACTTCATTATTTGAAGTCGGATTTTACAACTATTTCACAGAAATGATCACCACAATGAGACATTGTGTCGCGCGCAACATTTGGGTCGCTACCTTGAAGGTCAAGGTCACGGCATGACCTTGCAGCAAAATCGTGTCCGGCCCATAACTTCGTTACTGGAAGTCGGATTTAACAACTATTTCACAGAGATGATCACCATATTGAATCGACGTGTCGCATGCAACATTTGGGTCGCTACCTTGAAGGTCAAGGTCACAGCATGACCTTGCAGCAAAATTGTGTCCGGCACATAACTTCATTATTTGAAGTCGGATTTTACAACTATTTCACAGAAATGATCACCACAATGAGACATTGTGTCGCGCGCAACATTTGGGTCGCTACCTTGAAGGTCAAGGTCACAGCATGACATTGCAGCAAAATCGTGTCCGGCCCATTACTTTGTTATTTGAAGTCGGATTTTAAAACTTTTTCACAGAAATGATCACCATATTGAGACAACGTGTCGCGCGCAACATTTGGTTCGCTCCCGTGAAGGTCAAGGTCACAGCATGACCTTGCAGCAAAATCGTGTCCGGTCCATAACTTTGTTATTTGAAGTCTGATTTTAAAAATATTTCACAGAAATGATCACCATATTGAGACGACGTGTCGCGCGCAACATTTGGGTCGCTACCTTGAAGGTCAAGGTCACAGCATGACCTTGCAGCAAAAGTGTGTCCGGCACATAACATCATTATTTGAAGTCGGATTTTACAACTATTTCACAGAAATGATCACCACAATGAGACATTGTGTCGCGCGCAACATTTGGGTCGCTACCTTGAAGGTCAAGGTCACGGCATGACCTTGCAGCAAAATCGTGTCCGGCCCATAACTTCGTTACTGGAAGTCGGATTTAACAACTATTTCACAGAGATGATCACCATATTGAATCGACGTGTCGCATGCAACATTTGGGTCGCTACCTTGAAGCAAAATCATGTCTGGCGCATAACTTCGTTATCTGAAGTCGGATTTTACAACTATTTCACAAAAATGATCAACATATTGAGACAATGTGTCGTGTACAATATTTGGGTTGTTTTTACACTTTGAACTTTGTCTGTGACATGACTCTGACACAACAAGAGGTATACCTTCCTGTGTCCAAAACCTATTCGGGGAGCATCACCCGGTTCAACCGGCTCTTGTTTTATTATATATGTCAAAAATTTCTTAAATACATGTAATCCGATGTCGTTATTCGTGCTTTTTTTATATACAATTTAACTAAAAATAATTGTTTTATGTCATTCTTGTACAGTATTTTAACACCATGTTTAGTTTAGATAAACTGTTCTGTTAAAATGTAATTTCTCATGGCCATCTCTTAAAATTCCATATGGAATGGCATCGCATCTATTTATTTTGTTGTCAAAGATATATGTATGTTTTTATCATTTATATTCAATGATGAGATGTAAATAAAAATACTACTACTACTTTAAAAATTTATATACTTATCATACTGGAACGGTTAGAATAAAAACGACGATGATATAAAAATTAAAGAATTCTGTCCACGCCGCCCACTATTTCAAGTTTTTAGAAAGAATTAAATTGTTTGATAGATTAATTTTCATGCTTTTTTAATTTGGCATCATACAAAATTAATAGAACATTTCATACCTTTCAGGGGCAGATCGATTTTATGACGCTCTAGAAATGATGATTGGCTATCGATGTGGACCGTGGCTAAAAATATCTTGGAAATTCTTGGCTCCATTAGTAATTAATGTAAGCAACAGGTTTATGATGTTCTCACATGACGTTATCAGCACACATGCATACAAACAAAGATCAATTAACCTTTATAGGCGTTTGTAAGATAAGACCAACGATCATGATCTAAACTAAACTAAACATTGAATGTTCTATGACAAACTGTCGTATGAACACATCTGCGGATGTTTCTTAATTCAAATTTTTACTGTTTCATGTTCTGCTTAAATCGGTGCTGGGGGGGGGGCATGGACGGTAGTTTTCACTTGACAGTGGCTCAGTCAAACCGAGCCTGCAACATTTTCAGTTTTGCTTTGGGCTTTATTTAGAGATACTAATTTTCCCTGTCTTACCAACATTATCAGTTATCGTCGTCACTTCTTCATGACACTATGCTCGGTATCTTAAAAAATATAATTACATTTTATAGAAGACAAAAAAAACCCTGAAATTACAGATCATGAAATGAAGAAACATGTTGTTGAGAGGTTGTTGGTGTTATTTTAAGACATTGCGTATCTTTCTTATGAGTAAAATTCTTAACAGTTGTCTTAGAGTCATATGTAAATTGTACATGTAAATATTGGTATTGTTACATTCACCATTAGTTGTACATTTCAGGGTATATTCTGGTCCCAGTTGGTGCAGTTCAGACCTCTAACATTTGATGATACCTATGAATATCCGACTGGTGCAACAGTTCTTGGTTTTATTTTCACCTTATCATCAATCTCGTGTGTTCCTATAGCAGCAGTTTATTATATCGCTACAGCAAAAGGTTCACTGAAACAGGTTAGTTTTAATGCACTCACAGATAAATAAAAACAAATGTTTGGCAATACTTCTAAACTAAATGAACCATTTTGATTTGAAAATAAACTTGCACGCTAGGTGCAATATCTAAATATTCAAACACATTTTACTTTAAATTTTAGAGACTTCAAAAAGTGACAACTCCATTGCTTAAGAAACACCAGGTAGACCCGAGATGGAAGGAGTCAGATTACAAATGGAAACTGGAAGAATATAAAATGCACGATGTAAATAATCCATTTACTATAGATGATGAGATCAGCAGTACAAGTATGGACTAAGCATTGAGGACTTGGACATATTTTGTTAATAGTGCCTGTCTAAATGACTTGTTTATTCAATGCTGATATTAAGTGTTTCTTCGATAATAAAGGGATGTCGTGGAGATTAACGGATAACACAATTATACCTCACTGCCTGAAGGCATGTCGCACCCATAAATTGGTTGTATATTTGAAAAAAATTGATTATCCTTTTGGCGATTAGACAATAATTGATAATTGCAAAGGTTTAGGATAAAATATAAAAAAAACTGCCTAAAATATAAAAAGATTGCCCTACTCTTTTTGTAATTGAACATTACCGATAATTTCCAAAGGATATTATTAAATATTGATGTGAACCATGGGGTATTAATAACTTAGGCGACGTTTATTATAAACTTGTAAACAAATATGACCAAATGTAATTTCAGTTTTATTTAAACACTCACCGTAAACTGTTGGATGGGCATACTGTCACTTTAAGTAAAGAACTTAGTTAGTAAATATATTAACACAAACACCCCGCGTTTTTTTTATTGCACATCATACTCATAAATGTTATTAAGTCGTGGTTGATATGAAATGTGTCCTATGGACACATTATCTAGTTAACTATATGTGTATATGTCAAGTATATCAATTTTTATAGACTTTTTTCTGTTTTCTATTCTTCTCTGATTTTTCAATATGTAATGATTAAAGCACCTATGCATAGATCCCTGACATGTTCGATTAGATGATACAATAAGATTTTCACCACAACATATTTGTTAACAAAAGAGCACAGGTTAAATCTATTGTTATTCAAATAAAAGGTCAGAGTTGGGATCCATCACTTGAATGTATTTGTCAAATAATCACTCAGCAGAAGAATTTTATGACACATTTTGTTATAATCCTATTTTGTAAGAATACTTGTTTGTGTATATTGTAAACTGTATCATATTTATATAATCCGAGAAATAAAATATAAACTACTATTTGTTATATGACATATATAACGCTACTTCTGTTGTGCAGTTCATTCGACATCTAAATATATAACAACATATACAAATCTGGAAAAAAGTGATCCCTCGGGAGCATTAATCACAACAAAATTACAAGAGAATTGCAGACTCGGTTTGATTGAGCCTGTACACGAGGGATACTGAATAAAAGCAACATCCCTCACGCCCCCTAGCACCGGCTTGAGCGGTAGTCATATCTCAACACTTAATAGTGCTGGCATCAATGATCCCGAAGGACCAGAAAAATATAACAACACTGAAGCGAAGTACGGGGCAACTTTTTACAGCTGCCGCACAGCAATTGACACCTGCTATTGTGAAGTATAAAAATATAAGCATAATTCTAAACATTGTGCAAACCTCACCTGTTTCTAAAAATGTTTCACGCTAGATTCTATTGTTATCTGTACGAAATCTGCTGTGGGCATAGTATTATTTTTACAATAGCTTTAGCTCTTACATTTGGTTTGCTATTGCTGAACATGGTCATGCAACTACATAGTTAGATAAAGAAGCAGACGCTTGTTTTGGTTGAGTCTATTATGTTTTGTTTAGGGGGTGAGTTGTCATACACAAATTTACAATTTATATGCATTTATTTTTTTTCCAATGATGGTTATTATCTTAAATGCTTCTGGGATTGTTGTTTTATCAATTTATTTGTAAATAAGATTGTTATATGTCTATTAACGGAATAATTTTAATGAACACGAAATTAGTTCACACCTTTATGTGTATTGATAACGTGATGGTTTAAGCCAATGAAAACACATCAATATTATTACAATCAGGCAGAGTAAAAGTTTGCAAAGAGTAAATCGATAATCTTTATGTAGCAAACAAACTTTGAATTGCAAGGATTTTTTCAGACTCCTCCTTCATACATAATGCCTCCTATGTTCCAATATCCACCCTTTGTGCAAGGGGTAAATAACATGGCAACCCCAGGGGCACCTGTATCGACCCAGCAAAACAGCATAAATATTGACCCCTTACAAACTATTATACAAAAATTGGAGCATATTGACATGAAGTTAGGTCAGCTTGATAAAATTCAATTATTGGTTAGTGATTTAACGGTGAGAATCGACGAAATGGACAAGAAAGTGTGCGAAATAGAGCGTAGCCAAAAGTTTATCGGTGATCAGTACGAGACAGTGTCAAAGTGTACAAACAGTAATAAAATTAGTATTCAGTCAGTCAAACGAGAAGTCAAAGAGCTACAATATGTGAATGCGGAACTGAAAACAAATAGTGAATCTATGGCCGAATCTATTGTTGATTTAAAATGTAGGTCTATGAGAGACAATCTATTATTTTTTGGCATCCCAGAGGGAACTGTGTCGGGTTTCAATCATGTACCTAGGGCTTACTCATATAAAAGAGGAGATGCAAACGAAAACCCACCACCCGCACAAAACTCCACCGAGGATACCCTTACATATTCCGATTGCACCAGTAAAACCATTGTCACGTATGACTGCGTCGCTAAAGTCAATTTGTTTTGTAAGCAGATATTGAATATTGAAAATCCAGAAACAACCCTAAATATTGACAGGGCACATAGGGTAGGTGCCCATAACCCGGATAAAACTCGTCCGATAGTAGTAAAATTTAGTACGGACTCAAAAATGACTGTGAAAAACGCATTAAAGAGCATCAACTTATATCAGACGCCATACAATGTTAGCGATCAGTTTCCGCCCGAGGTACAACAACGAAGACGTGAATCGATTCCCAAGATGTTGGAGGAACGCCGTGCAGGAAAGAGGGCCGTTCTAGTCAGGGACAAACTGTTCATAAATAATGTACTATATAAACCTGAAACAACAACACATAATGACAGCTAGGAATGCGCAGAAAAGTTTGACTTAAGTTTATTATCTTGGAACATTGAAGGGTTTATCCACCTGTCTCGATGATGAAGACTTTCTAAATTTCATTTATAATTATGACATAATTTTTTTCAGTGAAACTTCGGAACGTAGCAATGATAATTTTACACTAGATGAATACGAATGCTTATCAATACCTAGAACAGAATCGCTTTCAAACCGAAGTAGAAGAGGTCATGGTGGAGTGTGCCTGTATTACAGGAATTTTCTGAAGGATGGAATCGAAATTGTTGAGACTGACAGTAACGGCATAATATGGGTTAAATTAATAAAAGACTTTTTTCCAAAATGATTTTTATGTATTTCTCTGCTTTATGTATATACCACCTAGTAATTATGTTTATTTTAATATACACGATATTGGTTTTTTTGAAGCACTTGAAATAGGTGTCCGAAAGTATTCTCAATGCGGTAAAATAGCGGTTTTAGGTGACCTGAATTCAAGATGCGGTAATAGGTCAGACATTTTAGAAGAAATTGATCATTTTAACCGTTATATTTATTCGATGGAAAATTGTGATATGAATAACAGTAATATTGGTATACCCGATAGAAAATCAATGGATAGTACTGTCAATTCTTCGGGAAATAAACTTCTTGATTTATGCTTGAGTACTGATCTTAAAATTATAAATGGCAGATTAGGGAATGATGCAGGTATAGGCAATTTTACCTTTATGTCTAATACAGGTAAAGTCTAATTGATTATGTGCTTATGCAGTGTGAGTTATTTCCCTTTGTACATGAATTTAAAATACATGATTTGTTTACCTTTTCACATCATAAACCTGTTCAACTTGATCTGAGTTTTGCATGTATATCGAAAATCATTGATAATGAAAGTGTTAGTATTAATGTATTAAAATGGAATAACGAAGATAGAGACAAGATTGATAATTACAAAGAATTGATTGAGATTGAAATTACGAACATTGACATGATTGTGAATAGTGTTATTAAAAATGATGTTGAATTAGATATAGGTATAAAGAAAATATCAGATGTTTTGTATGAAAAATCATTTAGTATATTTGGAGAGTCAAAAGAAATAAGAAAGAATACAAATAATAGAAATAAAGAAAATTTAAAAGTTCATGGTTTAATCAAGACTGTGAGAACGCTAGAAAAGAGTTTAAACGTGCAAATAAAAATTATTGTAAGAACAGGTCGAATCAAAATAAAGAGTTACTTGTTGATAACAGACGTCTTTATAGAATAGCTAAGAGGCGAGCACGAACTAAATTTCATTTAAATCAGAGAAAGAAAATGTCATTTTTAGCTGGCACGCATCCACAAAAGTTTTGGAAGGAAATAAAAAAAATGAGAAAGAAATCAAGCAAAAATGAACTGTCATCGGAAGAATTTTTTGAGCATTTAAAAAACTTATTTTCAAACGAAGAGACATTCAAAAATAATTTTGTTGAGGAACATTTAGATAATAATGATACATTTTACAATAATGTTGAAGAACTTGACATGGATTTTACGATCGATGATGTGATAAAGTCTATTTCTTCCCTTAAGAGTGGTAAAAGTGCTGGTATAGATAAACTTATTCCGGAGATATTTATAGAATGCAAAACAATTTTAGCCCCAATATTATGTAAATTGTTTAATCATATTTTCAATTCAAATGAATATCCTGAATCGTGGTGTAGTGGTATTATTGTACCAGTGCCCAAGAAGGGTAACCTAAATGATGTGAATAATTACTAGTATATTTTCTAAACTTTTCTCAATATTGTTAGACATGAGATTACGTAAATGAGCCGAAAGTAATGAAATATTGAATGATTTCCAGTATGGTTATAGGAAAGATAAAAGTACTACTGATTGCATTTTTGTTTTATGTTCAATTATTAATAAGATAATACGTCATGAAAAAAAAGGTGTATGCATCATTTATTGATTTCAAAAGATGTTTTGATATGTTATACAGAAATGGAATATGGTTTAAATTGATTGAATCTGGTGTATCATATAAAGTTGTAACAATGTTACGAAGTATGTATAATTGTGTGAAATCTTGTGTAAGAGCAAATGGTTGCCTGGCAGATCATTTTGAGAGTTATATGGGCTTAAAACAAGGGGAACCACTCTCACCATTGTTATTTATTTTCTTCGTAAATGATATGCACGAAAATTTACAAACAGATATTGTTGATACATTTTCATTAGATAATATACAAATATTTTTACTATAATTTGCGGACGATACAGTTTTATTCTCTTATTCTAAGGAAGGATTGCAATGCCTCCTCAATAAACTTCATACATATTGTACTAAGTGGGGTATTGTGGTGAATGTAGATAAAACGGTTGCTATGGTTTTTAAATCTGGAAATAGAAATGAAAATGTAGAGGTATATTACAGTAATGAGCAACTAAGCGTTGTTAAGTCATTCACATATCTTGGTGTTACATTATCGTCTAATGGGAATTTTTATCAAGCCCAAAAGGCGTTATCTAATCAAGCGCTTAAAGCACTATACTCTGTTAATTCTCTATTTGAATCAAATTCCCTTAATGTCACAGAAAAAAATCAAAATTTTTGATAGCATGGTTTTACCTATTCTTACATATAGTTCAGAGGTATGGGGTTTTCATAAGGCACCAGACATCGAAAAGGTACATTTGAAATTTTTAAAACAAGTTCTTGGTGTACGTCAGCAAACTACAACATCAGCGGTTCTTGGTGAATTTGGACGATTTCCATTATTAGTTCTGCGAAAAGTCAGAATTGTTAAGTACTTGTACAGAATTATGAAATCCCCAAACTCTCTTTTATACAAGTTGGTATTTTTAAAAGATGCAAATGGTAATTTGTTAAATAGCTGGTCAAAAAATGTTTAAAATATGTTGTCAGACTTAGGTTTTTCATATCTATGGAACAATGATAATATTTCACTTGTGCATGTTAATACTATTATACAAAGAATTTATGATCAGCAGCTACAGCAATGGTGTGCCGAACTTAATACTTTCTCAAAGTTAGAAAGTTATAATTTGTTTAAAATTGAATTTACCCAAGATAAATATTTAAGTTGTATTAATAATGTAAAACATCGTAAAATGCTATCAAGGTTTAGGTGCTCTTCGCACAAATTAGCTATTGAAGAGGGTAGACATAGAAATATTGAAAGAAACCAACGCCTCTGTACAAAATGCAATATGAAACAAATTGAAACTGAATATCACTTCTTGTTAGTATGCCCATATTATAACAACTTAAGGAAAACATGTTTACCTAGATATTATTGCTCATGGCCTAATCTAAATAAATTCATATAAATAATGAAATGTACGAACAAAAATGTAATTGTTAACTTAGCAAAATTTATTTATTCAGCAATGCAACTGAGAAATGAATCTACTTAATACATTTGTTTGAAATAATGTACGCTGATAAATAATTATGTATATGTATAATTTATCATGTATGTATCTTACTTTTCTGTGCTTTGTACCGCCAAAATGTTACTTGGCGATGAACATGTATATGTTTTTGCCAATAAATTATTTGACTTGACTTGACTTGACATATCTTTCCGGCAGGATAAACTGTCCGAGGAGGGCCAGGCATCTTCGTATCGTAAAATGGCAGCCATTTACAGTATCAAGTGATTATCCCAAGCACCACCGCGACTTAGCGCGGGAATTATAAATATAGCTTACCTCGGCGCGTCGCATAGGATGGAAAATACCTTTTTCGTATTTTATTGTAATAAATATTTAGAAACTGTGTCTTTCCGGGTTTTTTTATCAATATATAACCAATAATGATGTTAATATGAATAAATAATCATATCTCAAATCTGTGACTATGACTTACAATGAAATTCTACCTTAAGTGTATTAAAAAGGTTTTTAATTTCCGGTAATTTTATTCTGTGATTATGCTTCAATACAGTCAATTTACGTGAATTTTCTTTCCAAATTTTGATTCCCTTGAAATCATTTTTCTCATCTGAAGGCATTCAACTTTAATATGATGATAACTTATTACATTCCATGAAAATGTTTAAAGATATAAAATATCTCATGACATGTTTGTTCATTTTACATAACACCTTTAATGCAGCAAACATAAAAAGTCTTCACAAAAAGTAGTATGCAATCGTACCTATATAACATACGAATGTATGTAATATTTTTCTTGTTTTTATAGATATTTCACGCTAGATTCTATTGTTATTTTTTAACAGTCTCAGGATCGCAGACATATAAATGGAAACTAACAGAAAATAACTGATGTGTATTAATCAAAACAAAACTGTAAACATTGACAAAAGTGGGGTGACATGAATTCTCAACAAGTAAGAAGTGTATAAAAATGTTGGCTTTTTTGCGTATCATATATGTGCATCTCAACGTTCAGACGGAAAATGAAGAGCATCTCAACAGATTTCGGTATATTCTGAAACCGTTTATGAAAATGATTTTGTTCTCCTCATGTTTACTCAATTTTAAACAAACAACCTACATCTTTATTTTATACAGTATAACAATACCATGTGACCATGATGTCATAATTTCCAAGACGAATTTTGTTCGATTCGAGAAAAGACAATAGCCGTAAGTACCTTAATTCTGTACAAATTTCTTTTGGTTATGCACCAGTCTACGCGGACAATTATAAGCTTGTCACAGAATATTGGATGTCCTTCAGTAAATATGACAGAATTGACAATTGAAGAAAATTATAAGATTTACGCCATTAATTAATAACAATATAAACATATTTAGGTAAATTTTTGCCTCCCATATTTCTGGTTGATGTAAACCGGACTTTTAATCCTGGCGACGATCAGATAATGCAAGATAACGAAATAGCTTTCAACTAAAGTCCACTCTAATACAAACAACTTCCAAGGTTATACAAGGTGATTGACAAAACGGCTCATATACTGAAGGAGCTTATGAGTCTAATTTTGTAATGACTTGTCCTTTGTACACAGATATTCGCATTAAGTATTTTCCTGCCAAGTATTTTAAAGTTCCTACTTTGCAGTCTTTTTACAGGTTAATGTCATGCTCTGATATAAACACTATCCAAAACTTAGCAATGTATATTTATCATGCTTTCAAAAAAAAGAAACATGCATTAATCTGTGTATATTTAACTTTATATGCAATTATATACAGTGCTTGAATGTGATTGTATGTTTAATGTTGTTATACATTACTGTGTAAAATGTCACAAATTAGATCTAGTATGATGATTGCAATGTATTGTTTTTAAAAGTTCATTACTCTGCACTCTACATTGATATTTTGTACTGTATTCTGTTTGTGTATGGGCCGGTGGCCGTAAATAACACAATATAAAATTGAATTAAATAATTGAGTTTATACCAAAGAAATTGGTACTTCCGGCTATTTTCCTTTTCGAATCGAGCAATATTTATCTGGGAAATGTTGTCAAAAATGACATCAAGGTCACTTGGTATTGCTACGAAAGTGTGAACGTTTTCTGTTAGAACACCTTGTATCTTTATCACTCTAGTGCTATATAAAAACATAATTTTATATGATCATTATGTTTCCATTAAATTTATCAAGATATTCTACTTTTCGTTTGCCTTTTGACTATTGATTTAAAACTAAATACCTGCTGAAGAAAATATAAAGGGGCTTGATTAACGGTCTCATGGTCCAATTGACGGTCAATCAATCGATAAGCTATTTATTGATGCCGTTATCAAAAATATTGCAAGTTATGTTATTTAAATTTAAATAAGATTCCGTGAAATGAACATTTTATAATCATAAATAGTAATCACTTAATTTCTTTTGATTTGTATCAGTAAGAGATCAAGTGCTAGTAAACAATGTGTGAGAATCAGATGCACTGTTTGTGTAGCTCAAAGTAAAACAATACGCATCTGGTGACATACGAAATAAACAATTTTACTTTTGTTTTGGATTTGACACTTTTTACTGTATACCAGAAGCTGTTATTCATAACGTGACAACGTCCTTCCGTTGCAATCTTCACGTTGAAAGTAATCGAGTTCAAATTTATCGTTTCTTTCCGTTGAATTTGAACATCAAGTGAGAAAAAATATTTAGTGTAAGTATTTTTTTACAGGTTTACTTGTGATGACAGGTTTTGCAACTTACCCAAGCATCTTCACTTTATTTATTTGTTAACCCCACTGTAAATTATACGATATATTTTGAATGATGTTTTTCATTATTGAACAGAGAAGCATGCATTTAAAAGAAATAATTATACATGCGCATTATGGTTATGAAACTAGGAACATGTAGGAAGAAAGAACGACAAGACAGTGCGACGTTCTGAGAATGCAGTCCTAGACAAAATACATTTACACTGGATCGGGGATCGATACTCACATGATTGTGTGCGGCGCTGTCATTCTGACAGATATCGAATGTAAAATCAACAAACTAGATTTGATACAATACAAACACGTCATTATTTTTGTCGGGGAAATGACGTCAGTATGGTCACTAAACGTATTGAAATAATGTATTTTTAAAATCATTGATTATGTTGAAGTTAATTTACTTTAACAGTTAATTATCGATAATACTGGAAGAATTTCGACTGTAACATATGAATGCGCCTTTACCACAGCCGTTTCCAATTCTGAATGATGTTCCCTTGCATAAATCAAGTACCTTATTTCCCTGTACATTACTTACACTTGAAAATCTCTGTATCAGTGTATCTGTTCATCTATTTCTACTACAAGCCTGTAATACAATATATAGACCGATTTGCATGCCGCCCGAGCATTGCAGTCTTCTGTTACTAGTACTGTCCCTTTAAATTCAAATAAATATATAACATTTTGTAAACAATCAAATAAATCATCATCGATAATGTTTGTAATAGGAGATAAATCACTGCACACATAAACCCCTGCAATGTATATATCATATACGGTTCCAAAGAAGTCCCTGTCCAGTGTCATCCAAACGATTGTTTCATGCCTGTTGAAAGCATTACTTAAATTTCATTTCTCACATAAATGACTATTCCACCACTGTTTCTCTTATAAATTTTCGATAGAAATTATAGCAAAAGTATCCGTCCAGCTCAATATTTGATGTTTTACCAATCCATGTTTCAGTCAGAATAACGATATCATGTTTAGTAATTATGTTATCGAATTGACTCTTTCTTACGCGCACTCAGTCCATTACAATGCCAACCCATCTTCACCCCCGAATCATCTTTCACGACTTTTCCGTCGATATATATTTATAAGGTATCATACGCTATCCACGCTTTGTGTCTTGCTGTTATCGCGTCTTTCATCTTAGACACTAACTTCTGCCTTTTTTTCTGCTACTGTCGTAGGGTATTGCTCCGTAATGTATTAACTGATATTGTTTAGTTTGTTGCTTAACAGTTTTAACATTTCTTTGTCTTATTAGAATGTAAATTTACATACGATTTTTCTACGTGGAGTGTTCAAATACAATTTGTGAATACAAATATTACAGAAGTGCTAAACAAATAGTGCAGAAATAATTGTCTCAATCCTTCAAAATACTCTCCACCATGTGATATACAAAGTTTTAGTCTTTTAATCCAATTTTTTTAATTCGTTTTCATAATCTAATCTTTTCGAGGTATACTATTCAGTCACTGGAAAATAGCCGAACCGAGATTTTTTCACGTTTGATATTCCAGAAAGGTGCTTGTTTAGCCTCGGAAATAGGAAAAAGTTACAAGAGGCAAGATCTGTCGAATAAGGAGGATAAGGAAGCTCGACAACCTTTTCCTGTTTCAGATATTCTCGTACAATGACCGTTTTGTGTGACAAAGCATTGTCATGCAAGGTCCTTGACTTCCTTTGGTTGGCCATATTTTATTTAACTAAAGTATCTTTTGCTCATTAAAGTCATCGTCGGATACCCACGGCCGAACCATTAACATTGATCAGATTATGATTTGATAACATGTTATGTTACATGTTAATCAACCGTGGGTGTCCGACGATGATAAAAGTGATTCCATGTCTCATCGCCAGTGATGATATTTGAGAAAAATCAATTGTTGTATTAAGGGAACTGTTTCAATCGTTTGGAGATTCTTACCCGAACAAGTTTTTGCTCTTTTGTAAGGAGATTGGGTATCCTTAAACTTCTCATTTCTTAATCACGTCTGAGAATTGTACGAGTGGCTCCTACAGATATACTCACGCATTTAGCTACATGTATATACCTAGCTGTAAATCTTGCATCAGTAGCAGTCAAATTCTTTACATTTTCAACCATTTTTGGCGAAGTTGCAGTTTTCGGACGGCGTGCATGAAGTGCATCTGTTACTGAATCCACTCCACTTTTAAATTAATTTCTTACACCACTGTGTGACAGATGAAAAAGAAAATTCATTGTTCCAATAAACACGACATATTTCATTAAATATGTCTTTCGCCTGTATACTAGCGGTTCTTGATATAGGACCGTATTTTGTAAGTGACAAGAGACCTTTTCCCAAACATTTTTGTACATAGTTCGTGCAAAACGCGGTATAAAGCGAAATATTGGCCTAGTTGCATTCATATTTGAACATCTCTCGTATTTTTCTTATCATTGCCCCGACCAATTATCCCTTCTTCGCCTCGTACAGTCGCTGTGACTCCTATGCGGTGCACCTGGGCAAGCTTTAGATTAAGTGCGGTTTCGTCATCAATTTGTAACTTATTTATTAGAAGTCTTTGACAATCTTCTCAGTTTAAGCCAGGGTTTCGTTCATATTTTCCTCTAGAATGCTAATAATAAGATTGTTTTCAGACTTTGGGCTTAAATGTAATTCCATTCACTTTTCTCTCCCTAAGTCACACAAATTTGCTTCTATGTTCTCTTAGTCTCTTTCGGCTAACGAAATTCAATCATCAACCCTGTCTACCCTTTATTGTGTAACTTTGTCTGTGTCGTTGATATGCAATTATATTTTCTTCAATTAGAAGTCAAATTTTCCACTTTCTTTTAAAGGTTATCCAATTTATCAAGGTGTCTGCTCATACCAACAATTGTTAAATTCATTTTGCTAAGCATAGCTACAATATCCTCATTTGTCGCTCTGATCTGCGCAGTTGTACTCGAAGACTTAGTCGATCCCGATGGCACCATTTCCTATCTAGCTCTTCGTAGTTTTACCATTCGTGTTTAAAACTGATACGACATTATTCCCAACAGTTATGCCTTTAGGCGGGATTACTGGTGAGAAGGTGTCACTATTATACAAGATCGAATTTGTTTCGTCTTATTCGACACTTAGAGATCTATTTGCCGGTGGCGAAGTCGTGGATTTAAATACATGGATGGATTTAAATATCTTACTAAGAGCATACAATTCTTCATCACTTGTACAACTTCTGTTCCTGTTTCCTTTTCTTTACTAGGTATTTTACAGTTTTATTATGTCCACTTTAATTCATTCACAAAATACTTTATACTGATATAAAAATATTTAGCATAACACTGATAACTTTTAGTAAATCCAATAGTTTTTATCAACAACGAAAACACACGTCTGCACTCTATTACACCTTGAACTATGATACCTATAAATTAGATGTGCATAAATCAACTTGTTTGGAAGGCATTGGTTGAAATACTTTACGTAACTGTATTGACCAAATCACTACACGATTAACAGTTCTATTAATTCAGGCTTATTCCTTGCCTCTCTCAAAGAACCTTATGTTCTACCGATATTCAAGGGTAACGATAAAGAAAATGAAAGCAACTGCAGGCCTTTATCCAATCTGTCTAAAATTCTCAAAATATTTGAAAGACACATAACAAATCAAGTACATCAAAAACAAACAACCTTCATAAAACTGAATCAGGGTTTAGACAGTATCATGCATGTCACACATCACTTGTTCATAGCTAACAGATATAGATTCTGGTAAGTATGTTGGAACTGTATTTTTAGATCTAAGGAAAGCTTTTGATCTTGTCGAGATGAAATTTTATTGCATAAGTTAAAACTTTAGCATTTTTTAAAATAAAGGTGTCCAACTTTTCCGATGTACCAAGTACAATAGCAGGCTGGAGCAATATTTTTATTTGTAAAATTATTTTTTGAGCATACAAATTAAATCATTTATAAAGTATTGACAGAGACATATTTTGTCTTGTTTGACAAACTTATTACCTTACGGATTGAATGAATGAGAACTTGAACATGAGTAAAACAAACTGACGCTATTACTACTGCTACCACCACCCCACCCCCTTCTTGTTATACACTCACATATTAAGATTTCATCTTAATAGATAAATGTTTATAAAAAAACACCTCTTCATTTTTTGACAATGAATATGTGTCGGTTTTACTGCTTTACTGATATTTTGACTTTTTCTTTGAGTTTATTGAGATGCCATTTATAATTTCTAATTTATAAAGACCATTTACAGTTGTTGTAAATGATAATTTATTTTACATGTAATACATATTAGATATGAATATATGCATGCTCACAGTGTTTTTCTTTTTCATTATTTCAATATTATCTGAGAACAAAGGTCACACATTGTTTAACCTTTTTGTTCTCATGGTACCTACTGTCCGGCATCTCGGTCATCATTATACACTGAACTCTTCATACAACTTTTATAAACTTTAATAAATACATGACTGTGACCATCGAGGCTGCAAGGCATACACATACTTGCATACTCTAAATACTATATAGTGACCACAATAAAAAGGATGAACTAAACATATTCACAGGCAGGTTATAATGGACTGCCTTGACATTCTCCGTGAAATTGTAAAAGGTTGTAGTTTGCGTCACTAGGTTTAATGATATGGAAATTCGAAAAAATGTTTTAATTTATTTCTAGTTTAAAAGTTAATATTGTACATATGTGTATACCTATTTATAAATTCAAGAGTTAATATTTCTTCACAAACTTATTGTCGATTAATCACATAGGTTTAGCACGTTAATTTTGATGACATTATTTTAGTTCATGTGCATTCATAGTCATGCAATGCATTTTAATTTAAAACTCCACAATAGTTCATTCTGAATGAAGATATCAAATCTATCAATCTTTAAAGCTTGCACATATACATATTTTGCAGTTGTTTGCGTGTATAAGTTACGTTTGTTTAATCAGCTGTATTGCTGTACTAGTATAATATTTCTAAAAGTGAACAATTAATGCTTTATTTTTCAGAATAAAATGGAAGTAACAGAATCGGAAATATTTCAACAAGGAAAGGAAACCAGCCGTGGAAAGTCAACACGTGGGATACCAACATTACGTCAGACATGGGATAAACAACTCGACTTTATTATGACGTCAGTCGGCTGTGCTGTGGGTCTAGGCAATATTTGGCGTTTTCCATATTTGTGTTACAAGAATGGAGGTGGTAAGTATATATACATGTTTTGCTTTAAACTTTAGCTTAACGTCTTTATCTTATTGACAACAAAGTCTTTTAAACCAGACTGAAATAATTGATTTCGCGGATCATACTTGTCATACAAGAAAATCGAGTTTATAGTTTTTGCATTGAGTGAATGTGTCCAATTGAAGTTATAATTCGTTTTATTTTACCCATTATTGTTCGTCCGAATAGATGTAGGCCATTCGAAATATTAATTTCTTTTTATAACATTAAACAAATGTCTAGAAATCGGCATTCCGGTAAGAGTGCTTTAGCGCCAAATTAACGTTCAACTCAACTATTCATTGTATATACACTGAATATTGCGTTTTAGATTGATTTCTACAAATGTGATTGCCGTATCACGATTCTGTTATTTTAACATCATATATCTTTTATAATAATACCTGTACGTATTTTTTCTTTTAATACATGTACCTTATCTACAAAAAATGGCTGATAGAAAAAAGAGCCATCAGTGGTCACGTGTGTCGCCTGATGATAGCCAATAAAGCAGTTGTATTAAGGGGCGACACCGATATAGTCCGGCTTCTTTGTAGCATGTATCAGCTACTGTTTATGCTCCAGATCAGATCAACTCGATCGTCCCGATCACATAATTTCCCCGATGAAGCCCGACCAAGCTGGATTAAATGCACATTCACGACTTCTACACGACCTCAAGTCGACCCTACACGATGTTTTACGACTTCTTCTCGACGAAAACCCGACCAACATCCGGATTTCTTCTCGATCAACCAGACCTATTCGCGAGTCATACACGATCTCAACTAGACTAACTGGACCTCTGCTCGATCGTTGCCAGATTTCCACCCGACCAGATCGTAATGAGCGTAATCGAGTCGTGGATAATGCTCAAGTAGAAATCGAGATGATCGTGTACAGATCGGGTAAGACCACAGTAGATCGTTACACGATTTATTCTCGATCAACTAGATCTTCTACTCGATCACTATACGATTGCTTCCCGACCGCTTATCTACTCGATCGCTACTCGAATTTTTTTGACATATCAAAAAATTCGGGTAGGAAGCCCGAGCCATGCCGACCAAGGTTGACCGCTCCGACCACCCCTGATCACGCATGCAGACCGAGCTAGACCGGTACCCGATCGCTTGATCGTGCTTGATCGAGTTGATCTGATCGGCGGTGAGAACACAAATAAACATAAGCAGGCCAAAAACATCTTTTTCAAGTAAGGGAAATTATTTACCAATAATTATTCAACCGGAAAACACCTGTGATATGCGCGAGTATTCAAAAGTACGAAAATCATTGAACTAAAAAATGCCGACAATATTCACAACTAGACCTGATACTGATGATTCCTGTTAAGTCTGGATGAAATTGCACCAGTTGTTTTTTTAGGAGTAGTCCAGATGAATTTCGTGACGGACGGTCGGACAGACTAAGGAGAGGACATTTATTGAGAACTTCTTTTGTTTAAAGGTAACCAATAAGTTCATAAAATACCCAACAAAACTGACAGATAAAATTTACTGTTTTCTGTACCCAACAGTGTCTTCTCGTTGGCCCGGATAGACGGACGGACACGACAGAAAAGTGATCAATATATGTCGCCGCTACTCTGTATCAGGCAACACAAAATGAAAAATCTGTGTTGCACTTGAGTGTGATCTAAAATGACGTTGCTTGCGTTATGCCAGTTACGGTATAGTTTTCATTTTATAAGCGTTATTTAAAGGCTCATTATTCCTCATTAACGCAATTATTTTCATTTCTCAAAGGCTTTTTACTTTTGATTTTATGTTAAATTTTCCACACAAGAAAGTAACTCATCGGCTACTTTCCTGAACCATCTTCTTCTCCTATTGCTTTCTGGCAATTAATACAGTGATTTACTATTTTATATGGAAGCCAAAATACTACTTTATTTAAAGTTTTCTTCCTTTATGACCAATACTTTCACAACCAACACTATTATTTTTAGGCGATAGCATCTGAAATCCTATAAAACCATTATTTTAACGTTTTATAACTCATGTTTCCGCTTCTTAAAGAAAGAAAAAAATCGTTTGTGAGGCATAATGTGCCTTTAAGGAGTACCTATATTTTAAACATAATTCTATTGAGCTTTCGTGGATTTCAGTAGAACGGATCATACTCGACGTGTGTGAGACTCGAGTCAAATTAAAGTTCAAGATCAATATAACCCTATAATAGCCCAATGTATTATTCTCGTTATATCTGAAATCAAATACAAACAAAGACATTCCTTTATAGAAAAAATAACTTCATCGTAAAATATAGTGTCCGTTTTGGTTCGTATTCAACGGTATTAAAACACTCTTTATTTTGAAATTTACCAACTCATAATTTATTATTTCAGGCGCTTTCCTGATTCCCTATACAATATCATTCTTTCTGGTAGCAGCGCCTACATATATAGCTGAAATCAGCCTGGGTCAGTATATGACCTCTGGTGTAGTACAAGCATGGAACATGATCCCTGTATTTCAAGGTAAAAACATTTATATATTATAATCACAGCATAAATTTTATATTATCAAAGTACATTGTCTGAACCTTTTATTAACATCTTTGAAATTATAGAATGTACCATCGTCGGTTACACACGGTATATATTCCGTACATACTACAATATCTAATGTTGTATGTACGGGATATATACCGTGGGTAACCGACGATGAGTTTGTTTGTTTGTTTCATTTTACGCCTTTCCCAAGAGTATTCCAGTCATATAGGCGGGTAGTTTCCTAACCATCGTTCCTGGAGAGTTACACCAGTACTAGACAACCTTCCTCCGAGCTAAACTACCAGAGCATCTCCCGGGGATCGAACCCACGCCAGAGTGGTACCTGGATTAGAAGTCATCGACCCTAACCCCTCGACCACGGAGGCGGTATCCGACGATGAGAATGTACATGAACAATGATAATGATATATATTATGCTTGTTATCTTAATTGATTTTCTTTTGTATTAACAATGATGAATAATTGACCATTTCATCAATTGTCCAATTGTTCCATGTCAGAAATTCAATTTAATGTTTTTTTTTACACTTTTGAAGCTCGATGGAGTTTCTTTATTCTACACTAAGTTACATTAATTTATTTACTACTGAAAAATAAAAAAAATTAGTTTATATTACACATGTCCTTTGTTTTATTTAACAGGTCTTGGTTTCGCAGCACAGATTATATTGTTGTATTCGAACATTTATTACATTGTCGTCGTTGCCTGGGCTTTATATTATATAGCAGTGTCCTTTACCTCACAGTTGCCATGGGCTACGTGTGGAAATTATTGGAACACAGAAAGGTAGTATCAAAATATAAAGTTTGTTTTCTATTTATTTATTTATTCCATTCGAATAAATATCATAATTTGATAAACTAAAATGACTGGATGTTAAAACTTTTTTCTGTATGCATATGAACCTTGAATATTTGCTGTACGTATTTAAAAAAAAGAAATTGTTATTCTTATACAACAAAATGATTGTGCCTACAACTTATTAACTTTATATAATAATTTTGAACTCCACATAGATTTATTTCAATATGCAATGGCATAACCTGGCACATCATAAAACAGATTTAAGACGTACGAGTATTAATACAAAGCAATATAAAAACGACGTTATATATCAAGCATAACACAAAAAGAATGATAATATTATCTCTGTGTTAATTTAAGAAGCGTAACCACATAAAAAAAATATAACCAATCGTAGAAAAACAAAAATAAATAATCTAATTTTAAAATGTGCTATTCTAATAACAATGGTTATTAGAAAACACAAAAACTATCCATTTAAACAATAAACAACAGTTATCTATGCCATAAAGATTTTGTCCTATGGTAAAATATCCTTCTAGATATTAAATATCATTTATACAATTTTCATTAAAAAATAATATATTAACAAAATATACATGCATAATAATTATTATAACATAATGACACATGAATATATTTATTTGATCTGCAAGATATGATTTTAATACTTATTAAAATTATATTTATAATGAAAGAATTTCTTACTTATAGAACTTTTTAATGTATCTATTAATAATGAAGCATATTATACGATAAATTGAGAAGTACCCGTAGAGAAGTGATTCAAGACCGCGGCATTCAGCTTTTCTAAAGCTTAAATATGTTATCTTTAGATAAACCGTTTCATATAATTGTGAAAACAATTAGAACAAGTACAAATGTTGCTGCAATATGCAGCAAATGAGAAGCTCCGCGCAAAAAAAAAAAATGCGCTCATAACAGATACTTTACCAAATTATTCCTATGCGCAGGTCATTTTCAATTTAGATTATTGTACATTATTCTGGATGTTTTGTAAATCATTTAAATCTGCACAATTATACTTATCGTATGCAGTGTCCATGAGAGAGGGGCCAGATATTAAATAAAGAAATGCTTTCACTGATGCCAACCTGGTAAAGAAAGTAATTCCAATACAAACAAAACTTACAAGACTTGTAATGTGACATGACAGTAGTGCAACATTGTTCTGTTTGTGTCACTACTGTACTCAGTAATGTTAGATTATAATAAAATATCAGAACATGTACATTTTCTTTTCACCTATAATGTAACTCATTTTCTACAAATATCAACAACTAACCATGGTTAGAAATATCCATGTGAAACAAAAACTTTCATCGACTTTATTTTTCAAAATGTCCGTTACATGTAAATCAACATTCCACTCATGCCAATCGATTGTCTTAAAACAAAATATAGACTAGGAAACATTCGGGAAATCAGGGCCGATTTTAGCTAAAGAGGCTTAAACAGTGAATAGGTTTTATAGTATACTACTGCTAGACCTGCTTACTGTCGCACAACGTCAAAATAAAAGCGACATATCAAGTTATGGAAGCCAGAAATAGGTCGATTTAAAATGCATTAACATACGGAATCCCCTTGATACCTCTAATCTGCCGCTCCGCTCTCTATATTTGTAAATTGGTAAAATCTGCTATCTTTAGAAACGAATGCCGACGACACTGAGAAAGTCTAGGAGTGACATGATGCACTTTTCTGAAATAGAATAACTGAAATAATAAGTTTGAAACAACACAGAATTATTTTTTCAACAAAAAATGAAAACTGAAAAGACACGTTTGAACGATCATTTGAGACTGAAGACTTAACACACTAATAATGCTCTAATCATGAACAGAAGTTGTTGGAATGAACTGTACACGTATGTTTTGATGAATTTGAAGATATGACATAAAATTTTAATGTCAACTATATTTACAACCGGTAGCCATTTAACAATGAAAATTGATATATACCAAGTATGAGCCCCATCATCAAGATCCATCACATATTGTATTGCTTTTCCTTAGGTTATCTGTTATTTATTTTTAAGAGACTACGATGCAGAATGAAGCCACAAAGTAATATTCAGACATGAAAAAAGTTTTTATATAAATGAATTTGAGTTTAAAATTTACCCTTTGAATGAGTTACATATAATTGAAACTAAAGTAAAGTTCATGTCAATGATTGCTCGTGAATCCTAAGATTATACAAGTTGACCAATACATAATATATTTAGAGCTGACTGAGATTTAATCTTATATAGTCTATCTTAAGTCAATAAAATTAAGAATAATGAATATAAAAAGAAAATAAAGCATATCGGAATAAAAGAACGGTACTGTACTTGGATGTTGTTCAACAGCATAGCCCGGATATGGCGTATAAATCTGGGACCTTCTTACCATTATGTAGATCTAAGTAACAATGTAATATTGAGAAATGGACAGAAGCCCTCCAGGACAAAAGCCTTCCCGTCCAAAAATGACATAGATTTGCTATAACGTAGTTATATGATATAAAATATCGTAGAATTACCAGGCGTGTTATAATTGCCTATAATATCCTTATGAAATGATTTGCTGTGATTGTATATACGTGTATTAATGTATTTCAAAAGCAATAAACATTTTACCACAAACAGAATGACGGTTACAAATAGTATATAAGAAATGTATGTAGTAACTGAATGTAAATTATTTTTACAATAACATCTTTATATTGTTAAGAACACATATACATTGTATTTCAATATATGTTTGTAAATAATAGTATGCTATGTATAACAAAATCAGTATATGAAAACAATCAATTATTCGTTCTATCACGTAATACATTTGCGAAGTAGATATACTTTGATAATCTGTTAACAATTCCATGCTTAGAATTTTTCATTAAAAATATATATTTATTTAAAGTAGGCCAAGAGCAATAGTTCTTTCCCTATAAAATGGACAAACCGGTAAAAATGATATTCTGTTTCAATTTCATTTATGTTACATTTTAAACAAATTCTCTGATCTCTGTCAATATTCATACAAAACTCGTACGTGTACAAATGTTTGCATTTTTTCCTTTAATTCATTTATCAATTTGCTTAATTTTTTGGTAAATGGTACTTATTTAACTTTCTATCTTATGTTTCCAGGCAAAGTAAAAAAATGAACATATTAATGTAGAAAAACTATTATTATTAGTTATAAATATTTTTGACAGGTTATATGGCCCTATATAAACGGTTGTTTGTAAATATAACCTGAGCCGCCAGGCGAGGGTTATATTCCAAACAACCGTTTATATACGGCCATTTAACCTGTCAAAAATATTTATAACGAATTTATAATACAGTAAGCATCATTTTTAGAGGATTAAAGCGCGATTTCTTCATAAATCGATAGCAGCCGTGTATATAAAACTATAAATACGTCACGATTATCCAATGAAAAGCGATGTTACAAACGTGCAGTATTATTATAAATACTGTTATAAAGTAGAATTACGTGGAAGATGGTACAGGTGTTATCTGTCAGGTTTTTATTGACATAAGATATGATATTGTATATTACAGATGTTATGTGTCAGGTTTTAATGGACATAAGATACGATATATTATATTACAGGTGTTATGTACCAGGTTTTTATTGACATAATAGACGATATTGTATATTACAGATGTTATGTGTCAGGTTTTAATGACCATTAGACACGATATTGTATATTACAGATGTTATGTGTCAGGTTTTGTGCCCTGTCCTGATTTTGTTTGGGGTCCTCCTGGGCTCCTTGCCACTGACTTTTGTTGCTAGGTCGGGTGGGGGCTGTGTTCATTGAACGCCGCCTTTCCTTGATGATCTTGTTTATCATATTTAATGGACATAATAGACGATATTGTATATTACAGGTGTTATGCGTCAGGTTTTTATTGACATAAGATAGGATAATGTATATAACAGGTGTTATGTGTCAGGTTTTATTGACATAAGATAAGATATTGTATGTTACAAACGTTATGTGTCACATTTTTATTGAGATAAGATACGATATTGTATGTTACAGATGTTATGTGTCAGGTTTTTATTGGCATAAGATACGATATTGTATATTACAGATGTTATGTGTCAGGTTTTTATTGACATAAGATACGATATTGTATATTACAGATGTTATGCGCCAGGTTTTTATTGACATAAGATACGATATTGTATATTACAGATGTTATGTGTCAGGTATGTCTCTAGAGAGAACTGTAACTATGGTAACCTGTACATCAACGCTTACAAACGTGACGGAAACTTTCACATATAATTCATCAACACATGCGAACGTGACAGGTTGTGATATATATAATGTTACAGTAGGACCTCCAGTAGACGCTGTAGTAGAATATTGGGAGTACGTTTACTTATAAACTAAGATCCAACAAGAAGTATTCAATTTGCTCGTACAGTGTAAAATAAAAAAAAATGTTTGACCCTTTTAATAGAACTTGCAAAGTAGATTTTTTATTACATGTAAAATTTTATTTTATTTGTCGTGTTTGTTGTTAGTTATTTCCTTGTGTCAGATCTTTCGTTTGATGTTACATTTTTGTATGTAACATATATTTACATTCATGGCATATGTTTGTACGTACGTTTGTTGTGTATGGCTATGTATTTCTCTGTATTTATGTTATGTATGTAATAGAGATGGACGACCTTACAGTTAAAGCAGTTTACGAAGGTTATACTCGGGTAGTCGTTCGAGCCTGTCACCTAAGGTCTTCCACCAGCAGTCAAACAATAAACCTGGAGAATTTTTTGGCAACGTAATCCACCAAACACCCCTCTATTTCTCCGCACTAAAAAAAAAAGAATCGTGCACGTTTGAATGATGAAATGTTGTATCATTACTAACAAATGAATTGTACATGTAAACTCGTTGGCAAAGTAAGTTTGTGTCTTTTCCTGGCATATTTTCAGGAGAAAAGTACTGAACATGTCAAGTGGAATACAAGAACCAGGTTCATTAGTTCCAGGACTAGCTGTTGCCCTCCTCGTTGCTTGGATTTTGGTTTATATCTGTATATGTCGAGGTGTAAGGTGGACTGGAAAGGTTCATTTATTATCATTTTAAATGTCTCCCCATACATTTAATAAAAGATGTTAAATTTTCGACCCTTGAAAATCGTTCAGCATGACATAACTGTTGTGTATACATGTTATGTGGTATTTTTTGGCCTTTTTCAACTTGGGTGGTTCCAGTAATCCTACTTGAGTACTGTATAATCACCCTTAGGGTAAGTTGCCTGCTTTTTAAATGTGCCTTTTGACGTTTTATCTATGATATGCAGGCTTCATAACCTCTGATCCCCTTTCAAAATTCCATTTTATTTAGTTCCGCCCTTTGTTTTCTCGTTTAAGGCACACGCATTGTTTTACTTGGGGACCATACGCCGCTTGTCATGGAATGGCACGGAAGTGTCACATTGAAGGTTCCATGATAACTGCCGTATGAACACATCTGCGGATGTTTCTAAATTCAAAATTTCACCATTACCATGATTAAATGTTGAATTATGCTTAAGCTGGTGCTAGGGGCGTGGACGGTAACTTGCACTTACCAGTACCGTCCATGAACAGGTTTAATCAAACTGAGCCTGCAACATTTTCAATTTTGCCGTGCGATCCAGGCAAAGCCTCGGCAAAACCAAGGACGATCCCGGCAGAGCCCCGGTAGAACACTGGTGGATTGAAAACGCGCGGAAATGATGACGTTGATACGTAATTTTCATTTAATATATTTGTGTCAATTTTAAATGATATTTCTCCTATCTCAAATGTTATTCATGATGATTTTCTGAATATGTCTTATGCAAGACTGGACAGAAGGGAAATGTGGAAGGGTTTTAAAACAAACAAGTGCAATCATCGCAAATTGCCATGATTCTTTTGAAATTAACCGGGCTTTGTCGGGGCTTTACCTGGATCAAACGTAGCTCTATCGTCATCCTCCGGGGCTCTGTCGGCATTCACCGGGGCTCAACCGTAGCTTTACAGGCTTATTTATACCCCGGATCATCCCCGATTTGTAACCTATCTAAAATATGAAACCGTTTTAGAATTATTTCTTTATATGTTTCTATTGTACTATTGTTTCTATATGTTACAGGATTATATATCGAGAACCATTTGATTGTTATAGATTGTGTATATCACCGCCATTGCTCCGTACATCCTGCTTACGATTATCTTTATCCGGGGAGTTACATTAAAGGGATCAGGGACTGGTCTAATATATTATCTTAAACCAAACTTTAGTCGTCTCGCTGACGGTCAGGTATGGATGGATGGAGGAACTCAGGTCATTTACTCGATTGGTGTTGGACAAGGTTTTATGATAACGCTTGGAAGTTACAATAACTTCAAGACAAATTGCGTGAGGTATTAGTTATTCTTCGTTTATATTTTGCAATGATTTAAGCAAAATATACTGTATACAACACTTACGCTTCCAAAATCTAAACAAATGACAATGACATAAACATGATGAATCAATCAGAAACAGAATTAAACAATAATGAAATTATAGATAAAAGAAAATTTCAGTAATTTATAGAAAAAAAATATATAATTTAACATGCATGTGAATCATGTATCATTGTCCAATGCTTACTCTGCTATCTAAAGGTAGTTATTTAATAGTATGTAACAGCAAGCGACTTGAGCAAAATGTGATTGCACTATTTGCTGAAGTCTGTCATCAAGTCAACAATTGTACTGAATGTAAGTAAAAGGTCTAAAAGTGATTAACTTATAAATCTTGACAAAACAAAAACAAGATAGAACAAGAGCACTGCTAGGCGGAGCATTATATGCCCGAAAGTGTTTTGTTTTTTTAGTAAAAATGAAATTTGTAAGACATGGGAATAAAATAAAGTATTACCTCCTTCAAACAGCAATCCTCCTATGAAGTTTGAATATTGTGGGCCAAATGTAACTTAAGTTATGCTCCGGAAACTGTTTTCAGTTTTAAGGTAATAGTGACCTTTAACTTTGACGTTGTGACCCCAAAATCAATAGGGGTGTTCTACTCAATATAGACAATCATCCTATGTATGAAGTTTGAACACTGTGGGCCAAATGGAACATAAGTTAGAGTATGGAAACTGTTTTCAGTTTTAAAGTAATAATGACCTTGACGTTTGACCTTGTGGCCCCAAAATCAATAGGGGTGTTCTACACAATATGGACAATCATCCTATGAAGTTTGAACACTGTGGGTCAAATGGAACTTAAGTTATGTTCTGGAAACTGTTTTAAGTTTTAAGGTAATAGTGACATTGACCTTTGACCTTGTGACACCAAAATCATTAGGGGTCTTCTACACAATATGGACAATCATCCTATGAAGTTTGAATATTGTGGGCCAAATGGAACTTAAGTTATGCTCCGGAAACTGTTTTCAGTTTAAAGGTGATAGTAGCCTTGACCTTTGAAGATCGTTCAGCACGACATTATTGTTGTGTATACATGTTATGTGGTACTTTTAATTTCTTCTATTGGGCCATTTTCAACTTGGGTGGTTCCAGTATTCCTACTTGAATACTGTATAATCACCCTTAGGATATGTTGCCTGCTTTTTAAATTTGTCTTTTGACGTCTTATCTGTGATATGCAGGCTTCATAACCTCAGATCCCCTTTCAAAATTCCATTTTATTTAGTTCCGCCCATTGTTTTCTCGTTTAGGGCAAAAGCATTCTTTTACTTGGGGACCATACGCCGCTTTTCATGGAATGGCACTACTGTGTCACATTGAAGGTTCCATGATAACCGCCGTATGAACACATCTGCGGATGTTTCTAAATTCAAAATTTCACCATTTTCGTGTTAAATGTTGAATTCTGCTTAAGCCGGTGCTAGGGGGCGTGGACGGTAACTTGCACTTTACAGTACCGTCCATGAACAGGCTCAATCAAACCGAGCCTGCAACATTTTCAATTTTGTTGTGTTGGACTTTCTTTAGGGATTCTGTTTTTCTCTATTTTATTGTCACATCCGTGTTATTTGTGCCGTGTGGCGGCTGTAAAAAGTCTCCCCGTACATTTAATCAATGATGTTTATTTCGATCCTTGAAGATCGTTCAGCACGACATTATTGTTGTGTATACATGTAATGTGGTACTTTTAGTTTCTTCTATTGGGCCATTTTCAACTTGGGTGGTTCCAGTATTCCTACTTGAATACTGTATAATCACCCTTAGGATATGTTGCCTGCTTTTTATATTTGTCTTTTGACGTCCTATCTATGATATGCAGGCTTCATAACCTCAGATCCCCTTTCAAAATTCCATTTTATTTAGTTTCACCCATTGTTTTCTTGTTTAGGGCAAAAGCTTTCTTTTACTTTGGGACCATACGCCGCTTTTCATGGAATGGCACTACTGTGTCACATTGAAGGTTCCATGATAACCGCCGTATGAACACATCTGCGGATGTTTCTAAATTCAAAATTTCACCATTTTCGTGTTAAATGTTGAATTCTGCTTAAGCCGGTGCTAGGGGGTGTGGACGGTAACTTGCACTTTACAATACCGTCCATGAACACGCTCAATCAAACCGAGCCTGCAACATTTTCAATTTTGTTGTGTTGGACTTTCTTTAGGGATTCTGTTTTTCTCTATTTTGACATTGTGACTCCAAAATCAATAGGGGTCTTCTTCTTAATATGGACAATCATATTATGAAGTTTGAACACTGTTGGCCAAATGGAACTTAAGTTATGCTCCGGAAACTGTTTTAAGTTTTAAGGTAATAGTGACCTTGACCTTTGATCTTGTGATCCCAAAATCAATAGGGGTTTGAATATTGTTGGCCAAATGGAACTTAAGTACTGCTCAAAAAAACCATTTTGCTAACGGACGGACGGACGTACGTCCGGACAGACAGACGGACAGACGCCAGGGGGTATAACACAATATGCTCGAAATTCTTTCGGGCATATAAAAAGGATATTTCAAGTATCAAACAGGAAGGTAAAAGTCTTCGATCTACCACAACTGATTTATTGTAAGAATGGAGTTGCTTGCCAATCGTTATTTACCACTAAGAAAACACTTTACATTTGATGTTATCCGGAACTCGGCAAATGTAGGTTTTTCCATGCTAATCCCCCGGTACAAACAAGCTTTTATCGTTATAGCTTCATTGTGCATTATCGGTTACAATAGTCAACCTGTTGGGCTTAATATCGAATATAAGAATAAGCTGGGGGAAAAACAAACATTCTTAATTCCAGAGTCGGAGTAAATCTATTTTATAACATTTTTATGCTACTAACATACATGTACATATTTGTATGTTTATAATAATAATTTATATAATATCATTTTTGTTATTTTAGGAATGGACTTGTTATCATATTTATAAATTGTCTTACAAGTCTTTTTGGAGGTCTAGCTGTCTTTTCCATTTTGGGATTTATGTCATATGAAATGAAAATTCCGATTGAGAAAGCTGTTTCACAAGGTATGTAATTGTACGTGTTTTTTTTTTCATGACTTCCTAAACAATGTAACAAGTGTGTTTAGTAATAATGAATTTAAGTTTCTAATATGGAATTTTATTTAGATGACAATTGAATATAAATTGGTGTCCAATGGAAAGCTAAATAAGTATTTGGCGAACACAATAATATGAAAATAAATTATGAGTCGTCATTGCACATTACAAGCTTAAAGCATTCATATACAATTAAAATAAGTAACATTTGTAAATGTATCAGGATAAACAAACTTTACAATAACCTTTAATTTTCACTTAATATGTAATTAGAAAATGTCAGTAAAGTAGAAATGCAAATAAGTAGAAATGATTTGTTTGACCATTTGGAACACAAATTTTCAAAGGAAATGTATTAACGATATTTTCAGGCCCAGGTTTAGTGTTTTTGGCGTATCCAAAGGCTGTTACACAGATGCCAATATCTCCTCTATGGTCAGTCTTGTTCTTCCTTACAATACTGTTTGTAGGACTGGACAGTGCGGTAATATAAAAACACATTTTATATTTATTTTTAAGCATACATTTTGACTACACATGTTAGGAAATGTAAAAAACATGAAGTGCATTTAATCTATTCGTAATGAATTTTCTTCTTGCTGAGAGACTTAATTTTCATTTTTTTTAAATGTATAGCAACTATTTTGATTTCGAAATGTTAAACCTTCTGATGTACCATTTTAGAATATGAAGAATAATTAAACTTAAATTGATATTTTGTGTATGTCAAATCGTATATATTTTCAACAAGATTTATATAAACCCTTATCTCGTTAAATATCTTAAATGACTTTGTCCATCTTTCATTCTTGTCAAAACCATACATTCTTTTATAGGAAAATTTTCTTAATAAAAACTGACCCAACAGGGAACAGAAAACAATACCAGCCATTATCAGACAACACTTATGTGCCGGCTGATCATGGTCCGCTTTATAAATTATGCTTTGCTTTGAGTATTGTTAGCTCAGATTTACTCATTTACTCACACACAAACACACACAAGCACACGCACACACACACACACTCTCACACACACAATTAAAAAAATAATTTGAAAGTGTACACTATGCCGCGGAAACAACTCAAAATTGTATACATGTTTCTTGGACGCAAACAGGCATTTGATCATACGTGGACAACGCTTCTACTTGTAAAATTATACAAAACTGGGATAGACATAACACTTTCCAAAACTATCCGAACATTTTTCGAAGATTGTTTCAGCTGCGTTAAAACTAACGACATTACATCACAATGGTTCAAAATACAACAGAGCACTCGTCAAGGCCATTGCAGCAGTCCTCATCTTTATATAGTTTTCATTAATGACTTAATTAATCAATTAGACGCTTGTAACTACAGCTTTAAACTAAACAATATTATATGTAGTTGTCCGACGTCAGCAGACGACAGGGTGATACTTTCTTTCAAATGTTAAAAGTGGTCTAGATAAACTATTAAATCTGTGTCATGAAAATTCAACAAAAGAACCTTATTTTTACAATTCCTCTATATGTAAAGTAGTAGTTTTTAATGAATATAGTTCATGCAGCAGAAAATTGTCAATGGCCGGAGAGGAAATCACAGAAGCAGACGAGTATTTACTACATCTAAAAAGACCTTTTTTGTATCTTTCACAACAGTCTAAACCCATTAACATCAAAGAAAGTGTACAAACTTGTTGTCCTCCCAAAAGCCCTATACGGCTGTGAGTTATGGAGCGGCGTTACAGAAAACCAGCTTCTACCGCTAGAGCGAGCACATAGACAATGTATCAAAACAATGCAATCTGCACCTATATATACACGTACAGATAAAGACTTAAGCTCTTTGGGAATCTATCCGGTGATGAATATAATAGATCAGAGAAAACTGATATTTTTGTGTCAACTATGTCACGCCCATGCAAGATTCAAGGTGAAACAGGCGTTTATAAATAGACAATTAGTATGTATTTGGCATAGCACCTCAAATCTAAAGGTTTTTACCCTAGAATATTTAAGATCCTTATCAAATATAATCTTTCATCTTTTTTCTAGACTTTCACACAACAGGATATTTTCCCGACAAAATAGTGTGGAAAAGAAAAGTTAAACGAGCAATACAGAAAGAGAATGGTTTAGAAAGGCTAGCTAACGATAGCACAATGCAACACTATAATTATATTGATACATTCAAAGTATGAACCTAGTTGCCTCTGGATATTTTGTATTTTTCGCGAGGCAATACGACAAAGCATGCTTTAAATGCAAGCTAGTCGTAAAGAACTTCGCGATCATTGACGTATTTCACTGTGGAAATAATGAGAATGAAAGATTTATGAGTTACTTGGAATGGATAACTATATGGAGTTTTGTATATAGAGCGCAGACAATCAATTACTTGAAATGTTCAGCGGTTTTGTTTCATTTAATGTGATAGACGAAACAAAAAATCAATCTTATATCTCTTTTATAAAATTCATTGATAATGATAAACTAATTAATTGATAGATTATATAATGATATTTTTCTTGACATTTTACTATTTATCAATATTATGATTTACATAAGTGTAAAAAATAGATAAATACATTATATCAATGTTTGTATATATTTAAATATCTATAATATTTCATACTGTTTCCATAGTTCTTCTGTAATTATTAACATTGTAATTAAATATTTTACTTGTTCCATTATAATTGTATAATTATAAAAATGTGCTCTTCTTTTGGAGGAAATTAAGATATTATTTTATATTTCCACATCTCTTTTATTTAAACCTAAAAATATTATATTGAATTATTAGATTCAAAGTTAATCAATCATTAATTAAATTACTTTTAACTGCAAACAGTATTTGTAATTGTTCCTATTGACATTAATTTCCCGTAGAGGAGGTATAATGATAAAATTATAAAATAAAAGAGGGTTTTCATTTTAAAAAAAATGATATCAAATAAAAGGGAGTCATTACATCAGAGGCTCACAATTTATCGCCAGTGTTATTTTGTGTGTGGGGGAAGGTAAAATACTTTGACCGGTTAATATTATTATGACCGGGGAGCCAATATTGGCATTCTTTAAAAAAAGAAAATAACATTGATTTGGGATAACAATTCTACAAGGGTCGCTTTTCTTCGTTACAGCGGTAGCAGGTTAACGGAAGTAGAACTAAATGATACTTCATTTTATTTAGAGCATTTTGAATAATAATAATCTTTACAGCATGAAAATATCTTATTGTATAGTTTGCTGCAGTAGAAGCCTTCTTGACACCGATTATAGACAAGTTTCCTAAAGTTCTTTATAAACCTAGAAATCGTATGATATTTGTGGGGATATATTGCTTCATATGTTTCCTGCTAGGATTATCTATGGTCACGCAGGTAAGTCTCTTTGATCTTCTCCTTTGTTTATTCATTGTCACGCAAGTTAGTCGATGTGATTTTGTAGTACGTGTGTTATCCATGGTTACATCATGAAATCACCGAGAGTATCTGCCTTGTTTGTACTCGCAAGTTCAATACTGTAAATTCGTCTAGTTATCCCGCAAGTATCTCACTATGATTATATACTTTTGATATCTGTGGGAATCGATAGATTAACATTTTATTTGTCTATCATTCATTGATAATAAAGACTATATAATTCCATGAGAAATTCATAAATCGTTTACATCAAGAATTATTTATGATAGTAGCAAGTGTAACAATTAAAATGCATTTCTCGTCGTTTCCTAACTCAGAAAAAATGCTAGAAAAGTAAGAGTTACAACAAAGAAAACAACATTATGACTTACTGGAAATGAAAAACAAAAGTTTATTCTGAGACGCTCTGTCAACTATGTACATGTAAGATAGTTGGTAATTTGATGCTATTATTTTTTATCTTCAGGGCGGGGTTTACTTGTTTCGTCTGATAGATTACTACTGTGTTAGCGGTCTAGTTCTTCTTGCTATGGTATTTTCCGAGACTATTGCAATAGGATGGGTGTTTGGTATGCCAGTTTTAACATACATATGAAGTGTCTATTATTTCTATTTTAGCGTGATTGCTGTACTTATGTCCAAATCATATTAATAGAAAGTAAATATGTTCGTATGTTTTATGATTCATTTATTAAATAAAAATGTTTTTAATAGTCACCCTAGGTAAAAAAGCAAGACAGAGGTTATGCTTAAAGAATGCCTATAAGATCAGTATAACTTTGAATATAAAAAGCGTATTTAAGTATTTTAGGAATGAATTGTTCAGATCAACATGATACTCATATAACATTGATATGGTGACAAGCATGCTATTAATTGTGAGTACATCGTAGTTTAATACTAAAATCTAGAAGTCCGACGCGAAAACCCAAATAAGATAGTTTTATTGTGCTGTAGAGACAAATACGTAAAAATCAAATATATCATCCGCGCCCACTATTCCAGCTTTAGTAAAAATAAAACGTGTCTGGTGGAATAATACTGATGTTGCTTTTTCTGTTTTTACAAAAAAAGTTAAAAATAAATTGTACCTTCCAGGGGCAGATCGATTTTATGACGCTCTGGAAATGATGATTGGCTATCGATGTGGACCGTGGCTGAAAATATCTTGGAAATTCTTGGCTCCATTAGTAATTAATGTAAGCAAATTGTTTAATAAAGCCAAAAACAGAAATAGTAGTCAGTTATTCTCAAACTGTAATTAACCTCAAACGTTGGATGTATTTGTAAGAGAGGAACAAATATACAACTCATTCAAGACGTAGCTGAATAGTTCACATATCAGGTAATCTCAGGGTTACTGGTGGCAGGGGTTGAATCCCATCATGCGCATATTGTTGTTTTCGTGATAAAGAAACTTTACTTTTACTGCTTAGTGCTGATTGTTGTTTCAACACAATCGGGATAATGTATAACTAAACGTCATCTATAACATGCTGGACTTGAAAGTGATTTGCTGTTGCAATCAATATAGAGTCAGACAAGCCTTAACATATGTGCTGTTTGACCAGTCCCTATAATGGCGGTAGCCAAGAGTTTTACAGTAAATAACAACACAGCAAAATAATTACATAGTGATTGGTTATTACTATTAAGTTATTACAAGTTTGACAATCAGTCTTATACTATGGTATCATTTTAACCAGAACTTAGATGCAATTTTTAATAATAATTATATTATACTCAAAACGTAGTACCAAAGTATATCAGAGTGATCATAATCTTATTAAACTGATTACTACATGTACAATCTAGAATTATTTAAATGATTTATCTTTGTGTCATGTTCATTAACATTATGACATACCCTAATATTATCTGCATTCTAAGTTCTGAGTTAGTAAAAAAACAGCATCGAAACAGGAGGCTATGTGATTTGTACGAGGGGGCGTAGCACCCTCTCCTCCCGAGTATAAATCCGATTGTCTAGTGCTTTGATGTTTTTTCTCTATTTTATCAGAGAAAAAAATAAAGACACATTCCCTGTTATGACAATATGAAAACCAAGAAAAAAGTAACAAATGAACGAGCATCTATATATGACTTTTCTATTATTATCCCTTTCCCTGTCGTCACAATAAATAACCAGCAGATAAACGTACACAATCAATGGGTATGTTCTGCAGTGCAGGTAACTTTATACGCTCTGTGCATGAAATTGTAGACGATTTAACTCTCAGAAAGGTCCCCAAACTATGATGCAACAATTGAATGTATACACATTAAACATGTAGTACTTGGTAATGATACATTCACCATTAGTTGTACATTTCAGGGTATATTCTGGTTCCAGTTGGTGCAGTTTAGACCTCTAACATTTGATGATACCTATGAATATCCGACTGGTGCAACAGTTTTTGGTTTTATTTTCACCTTATCATCAATCTCGTGTGTTCCTATAGCAGCAGTTTATTATATCGCTACAGCAAAAGGTTCACTGAAACAGGTTAGTGTTAATGCACTCACAGATAAATAAAAACAAATGTTTGGCAATACTTCTAATCCAAATGAATAATTTTGATTTGAATATAAACTTGCACGCTAGGTGCAATATCTAAATATTCAAACACATTTTACTTTAAATTTTAGAGACTTCAAAAAGTGACAACTCCATTGCTTAAGAAACACCAGGTAGACCCGAGATGGAAGGAGTCAGATTACAAATGGAAACTGGAAGAATATAAAATACACGATGTAAATAATCCATTTACTATAGATGATGAGATCAATATAAACTAAACATTGAGAAGGACTTAGACATATTTTGTTTAAAGGGAGACACATGCAAAATTTTAATTTCTTCGTTTTTGTATTTTTCATTCATTAGTCTGTAAATGTCCTCAAAACAAATACACTGGGCAGTCACAGGAACAAAACTTTTAAAGAAGATGTCAAATGAACGCCTTAGACTTGTTTCAATCATGCAATATCTATTGTAACTTCCAGGATTTGTTCAAGTCACATGACTTGTTTTAAAACTACTGGGTGATTCAGTCGGTGTCTAAATTTCGTTCAACATAAATAGATATATTTACACTTAAAACCCAAAATATATAGAATGTATACAGAAATTCAAGCTGGGACTTAAAAAATAATGTAATTCTAGCGTGATTTGAGTACATAGGATGATTTTTAATATTTTTGTCATTAATTTGCCTCAGTATCCCTTTATGCATTACAAACAGTATAGACATTTTGTATCATGAATGTTTGAGAAATGTATAATGTTAATTCATACATTTACGCGAAAACCCACACATTTAAATTGTTCATGATATGATTATTCTTAAAAGTAATTTATGCTAAGTTGGCTGTTAGGAATACTGTCCATTTTGAATTATATGCTAAGCATAAAACGCATTCATCTTATGACAATGACAAAAGTACCTGCAAAACTATCATGGTAGGTACCTGATATATACATGTGTAAATTGTTCTAGAATATTTTTGTTTTGTAGATTTTGATATACGACAATATTCTGAACATGGTACAGACTATAACGGTGTTGATCTTGTTTTCGTCATTTTTATGTTAAATTGTAAAATAGGAAAAGTTAATTCAGGACTTATTGCATTTTTCTTATATTCAACTGTAAACACGAGAGGCAAGTTCAATTACCGCTATAGTTCGGCGCCAAAAATAAAACCACATAGCAAAGACCTTGTAAAATTGGAACAAAGAAAAAGTTCAAACTTGGCTAATTTCGACCAACACCACCAGCACTTCCCGGGATATGGGGAGTCAGGTTACAAATGGCTAGTTAATGAAACCCATAATAATATAAAATTCTTTTTCTCACTTTCTTTATTTTCTAACGAACTATTTTGATATGTACATGTGATTGATTGATTGCTTTATTTGTGTATATATATATGTCATATTACAAAAAAACAAATTAAGACAATTTATCACAGTTATATCTATCACATTGTTTTTAACACAGTAATTAATTGAAAAATAATAACTTTACATTCATAATTAAATCAAAGATCTTGTTGACTTCAAGACAATATATACAACACAGGATAACCCATGAAAGTTCAATATAAAATAGAGAACTTATTTCCAATGGGGTCCTTTGATGGTAAAGAATATATTTTCTTGAGAACTGGCATTCAGGTCCATACTAAGAGATGATATACTGGACTGATGTTAAATTTCTAAGATCAAATAATATTAATTTCTATTGCACATTATGTTAATTACATATATCACATAATTGCAGGAATAATACTATGAATATGACTAGTTAACAACCAATGAAAGATATCTATTTATATATATCACAAAACCAATCACAAGATACATATAAAACATACTATATTGATTAAAACAATTATCTCTAAAACTAATAAAAAATAAAATCAGCTTGTTCAAATTGTTTCATATTTTTGCTTAGTTCAGCTTTTACTTTCTTTTTAAAGTTAAAAAAGTTACTTTCCTTTTTAATATCAAGTGGGAGCATGTTTCAATCCCTAATACCCTGGTAAAAAAATGTACTTTTTGTAAAACTATTAACATGGGGTATATGAAAGTTCCCGACACTGTTTCTACTATTATAACAATGAACATCAGACTTTAAAGAAAAGTTATCATACATATAAGATGGACACTTTTTATTAAATATTTTGTGTACATGATTAAGTCTTAACTGCATGACTCTATTTTCTATATTAAGCCACCCAATACTGCTAAAATCAATAACTTTCAATGATTTTCTAGAGGAATAACCATGAATATAACGAACAACTTTGTTTTGTGCTACTTGAAGTTTATGTTTAAGTTGTTTAGTAAGGCCACTATACCAAGATGAGCTGGCATAATCGAAGTGATACTGTATTAAATAGTTACATAATAGTTTTCTTAGCTCCATATTCAAACTGTTGCCTTGTCTGTACAACAATTTTAATCGAGAGTTTACTTTTTGTACTATATTATCAACAATAGAAGTGGCTGAGAGATCATTATCCAAGATAGAACCGAGATACTTTACTGATGGCTGAGATTGTATGGTGTGATTATTACAGTGTATTTTAAACTGCTCTAGTTTTGACAATTTCCTCTTAGAACTAAAAACAATACATTCTGTTTTACCAAGATGTAATGATAGCTTATTATCAACAAGCCATTTACTACAATTTTCTAGTTCCTTACCCAAAACATTACAAATAACATCTGGATCTTTATGTGAATATAAAATTGCACTATCATCTGCATAAAGAATAAGCTTACATTTTTTGCTAATACTAATACTCATATCATTGACATAACATAGAAACAATAGAGGACCCAATATACTTCCCTGAGGAACACCACATGTAATATTCATAGCTTCGGACATAGTATTATTTACATTTACAATTTGACTACGACCAGTTAAATAAGATTGAAACCATTCTACTGACTCCACACCCATTTTTTGTAACTTTCTACACAAGATGTCATGGCCCACAGTGTCAAACGCCTTTTGTAAATCTAACATAATCATACCGGTGAGCAGTCCTTTAGAAGTTTGACTTTTTACATGGTCAGTGAGATGGATTAGGCAGGAGTCAGTAGAATAATTACATCTAAAACCACTTTGTAATTCATATAATAGTCCCTGCTTAACTAAAAAATTTTCTAACTGATTATATACAGTTCTTTCTAAGATTTTTGAAACAATAGATAAAATACTGACAGGTCTATAGTTGGAAACATCAGATCTGTTATTCTTTTTGATTAATGGTTTGACTTTAGCACATTTCAGTTCATTTGGAACTGATTTAGATGTAATAGAATTATTCACTAAAAAGGTAATATGTATCTTTAAAAATGGTGCAGCGTCTTTAAGAAATTTTGCTGGAATTTCATCTAATCCTGTGCTTTTAGAACAATTTAATTTACAAAGCTCTTTATATATATATTCTTCACTAACAGTATGTAATTGAAATTTATTTCCATCTGGATTTCTGTTCTTATAGAATTCTTTAAAGATGTGCGATATTTTAATGCCAAGTCCCCTGTTGGCATAATAAATTCATGAATTCCCAAATACCATGAAGACTATTAATGGTAATACCGTTAATAATTGCTATAATCATTTCCAATTTAAGCAGTTTTAATATGGGGAAATCACTTTTTGTTGTTGTTGTTGCTCTGTTTTGTTGTTTGTAACTCTCAGCTTTATATTTACTACAGTTATAACACTGGAAACAGCATTGCTAACACTATACAAAAACAAAAACAAATTGGTTTATAATCTGACAACCTTCACCTTTCCCAAACAAATTCAGCGTCTCTGTGCTTTGATTTTCTTCTGTTTCCGACAAAATAAAATAACTTCCGAGTTGCGCATTCAAGTTCACTACAACTTTATTTTTTATAGTGCAGTAAAATATCGCCTGTTAAGATGCAAGATTGACCGACATTTTGAAGAATAAGGAGAGCTATTGTACACACCCAGACGTCGGTGTCTCAAAAACTACTGACAGGAATGAGTTAAAACTGCACATACTTATTTGGGAGCATTATAGGAGGTCACTATTCAAGACCTATAACTAAAATTTAGATTTGATAGAATTATGGCCCTTTGTGAACCTAGAAAATTCTACATTATCTAGGCTCTTGTTTTATCATCAAGCACTGCAAAAAGTCAAGCTTCTCTTTCGAATAATTGTTACTATATTCACTGGTACTGTAAATTAAGCTACAGTTCTCGAAATAATCATGCGAAAAATAAGCATTTTTTTTTATATTATGATTCTCTCGAATGTTAAAGTTAAGCATGAGACTGGTCCACATGAGAATGTAAAATCTCACTACTTTATCTATAAAATACAATATGGCGACGCAACATTTAGAAAATATTGCATGTCAATAGGTATCATTTATTTCAGCTGCACTAAATCCACGTAATCCGCGTGGAAGGTTGTTTAAATGTGTCTTCTTACAGACGTTAGAAGACAGTTTTGAATAGCTCTGCTTAGGTTATAATCGTATAAATTCGTTTAATTGGCAATTTGTAGTTAAGGCTAGTGTAGCTTATTCAGGCTTGCACACAATTTCCTTTTCAAATGTACTTACGAGTATGTGGTTGAATTGCAAATTTACAAATATACGAACATAAAATGATATTGAAAATATAAACATAAAGTTCGCTAGCAGAAAAATAATTTCATTACAATAATAAAGTTTATATTTTTCTTTAATTAGCGCTTAAAATTTGGTATACGATGTTTTACACACTTAACCAATCTCGAATCAGAGTTTACATGGCCGCATTCGACAAGGCGTTGTCAGTTTTACCTTTTACAGGTCCATGCACTTGTAAGTGTTAATACATTGGTTATCATTGACCCTAGGGCTACAATTTAACAATGTTGTCGCGGTCTGTATATAAAAGGTCTATGCTTGCAGTATTAAGGCTTTAATTTTTTTCTTTAAATTTCTGTTCAAATTTAGTGATCTATTTAGTGCAACGAGCTTTGACCCCAGGTTCATGATTAGGATAATATTGTTAGTGGTCCGCCAGTCAATATAAACCAACTATCTATTAAGAAAAACGGACGATTGCCCTTTGGTCGGTCATGTACAGTTCTATTTAGGGGGAGCTGTTGTTCTAAATGGACAAAATATCATATTAAAAGCTCACAGATATTCAATCTGATGAACTCCAAACTTTGCAACACCTTAAATGTATTTATTCAATACGATGAATTCTTTTAGTAGCTAATCCCATGACTTAAAGACGTTAGCTACGTTATCAGAGAGCTTTGTAACAACGCACTTTGGGGTCAAAGTTTGACGTTAAACAGGTACATATGTATTTTTGAACATCAGACAAACGACCACACTTTGGGATCATGATAATTAAATCAATAAAAATGAATTTAAGTGATAATTTAAGATAATATCTTGTAGTTGATGTAAATTTTAAACTAAAAATAAGGACTTGTGACAAGTCATTAAAACAGAAAAAAATGCACTGACATTAACTGCATTTTATTACATCCCATTCATATTTTAAAATGGGTTCAATATGGCACTAAAGGTTATCAAGTAAATGGCTGATAGAACAGGATATTTTTCGAAGCATCTTTTATTTTCTAGGAACCCATTCACAATTTCAGTACTATAATAGTTTGTTATATTTTTAGATATTTCAAGTGGTAAAATTAATAAAACATTTACCACTTAAGCAACAAACACATATTTTTATTACTGCTACACTAGAATTTACAGGACACTTAGTAAGATAGATGTATACAAGTATTGACCTTCATCTTGAACTCCACCTCAAATATTTCAATGTCGCAGATCGAAAATAACTCAGTACTCAGTATTTAAGTAGAACTCAGTTGACACCTTCAGAACTCTGGAACCCAAAGTGCGTTGATATGTAGCATTTACCGCACTTTGGGGTCAATTTCTCGAGTTCGACCCAAAGTGCGTTTGACCCCAAAGTGCGGTGTTACAGAAAGATGCTTTCCTCTCAGTATTGAAATAGGAAAACTTGAGATTACAATGGAATTTATCATCAAGTTCATGATTATAACACATTTTAAACAATCTTTTTCTAGCACTTACAAGAGTATAAGGAAGCTTAAATTTGTTAACCGCCTCCGTGGTCGAGGGGTTAGAGTCGATGACTTCTAATCCAGATACCTCTCTGGCGTGGGTTCGATGCCCGGGAGATGCTTTGGTGGTTTGACGCGGAGGAAGGTAGTCTAGTACTGGTGTAACTCTCCAGGAACGATGGTTAGGAAACTACCCGCCTATATGACTGAAATACTGTTGGAAAAAGGCCTAAAATGAAACAAACAAACAAACTTAAAATTGTTTGTTCTGAGTTTACATAAATGCTGAGCTAAACAACCCGTACAAAGAAGAATAATCATAGTGTCAAAATGAACCTCGTTCTTCTAACATCAGTACCAACAACGTCTTCTATAACATACCTAACCAGAATATTTCTAGTTTTTTTTTTTTAAATGGTGGTGAAATTAAATTAAAGTCTTTCAAATTGTAATGTAAAAAATTATATATCTATAATTAACAGAAAATTCTAGTTTTTCCTAAAAATGCAGGATTTATTTATATCTTGTGGTTGGTATGAAAATTATCATATTTCACTCGTGGCTACCGCCACTGATTGAATATATATTTACTTGTAAAGAAACTCTACCTTAAACCAAATATAACAACGTTTAAAGATATAGGCAAATTACAGAAGAAGAAGAAGAAGAAGAAGAAGAAGAAGAAGAAGAAGAAGAAGAAGAAGATAAAGATGAAGCTCTATTCTTTCATAAATATCACAGTTCACAATTTACAAAGCCATTATCGCACATAGTCACATTTTTGGTAAATAAACATATGAATTAATATTGGTATTAAATCATTACAATAAATTTGTCAATATAATAAAAATAGATGAGAAAAAACTGAATACACTACTCTTGCAAGCTTTAAATGTGTTTTACTCGTACTTACTTCCCTTGCATTTCAAAAATATCTAGTATGTGACTAGCAAAAAAACAACGAATAGTTGTGTTCCTAGAAATGTGTCTGTACAGTAATAATCTGTTTTTGTTGATAATTAAATAATCGTACAACTCGAAGAAAATAAATCCTATATTTATTATAGAAAGTCCACTACGTATGAAATGGCACAGCTCTCACAATAATTATAGTTATTTATTTATTCGTGTATCACAAGTTATCCATACTAATCATATGATTTTACAAAAAAACTCACTAAAAGCACAGCTTTAAAGTTTTTATTTCTTTATTATAAATTTTAAGGCAAATACAGTACAATTAAAATACATAAACCAACCCTTTGTAAAAAAAATTCCTCTTCGTGACTTGTGTGACATAATTGTCATTTGAAGTTCTTATCAGTGAATGAAATCTGACTACGTGAACTAAATTAGCAGAGATTCTACTAAAGTAAGGTAAGAATGTCAAGTAATGATAACAAGCATGTGTACAAGTTCACAAAATTATTCCCTCTATCTATATGTGCATTATACACTTTAAAACAGTTCATGACGACATTTTAATGAAATCTCCTTCATCATGGTAAGCATTTACTTGACTTATTATTAAGCTTTTGTTACAGAATTTTGCTAACTTCAATGAGAATTTTACATCTGACAGTATGTACATATGATAATATACGTCACATACGATTGTCTTTATGGAAGTTTGGGACATAAAAAAAATAATTCCATAACTTTTCAGATGTTTGAAGTTTGGAACAAACTTTACATATATAGTACAATTCTAATTGTAAGCTGTCATGTAGCGGTATCATTGAACTGTTATTGCACCACACACGACAACGTAAACCCGGTGTTTCGAAACAATTTCATACCTGCTAAAGAAGTTCTGATAGAGAACAAATGTTTCAAAGGAAGTATACATGGAGATTTATTTTGTCCGGAGAATTTACCGGTATGTTGAAAAATTTAATTCCATCTATATCATAAAATAAATGTTAGGTAATGTGTTTGAAAAGAATAATCTTGTTCGAATAAATCAGTCAATAATATCAAAATAGATACAATGTATATTAGAAATAGAGTAACAGGGCTGGTATAGACTAAAGTTGCGAATTAAAACAATATTTTTTGTCAATAATCAGATTAAAGTTTGTAGCTACTATTCATTGACGACGCCGGTGAGCGGCGTCGTCTGTTATGGATTGCTTTTTTATTTTGGCCTATGGAAGGAGTTGTTATTATAAGCAGTTAATGTCATGTTGTGTTAATTAGTTTTTTTTTTATTCGTAAAAATCAACTAAACAAATATGTTGTTATATTTGCACACCGTACAATCAAATGGGCAGACAGCTGTTCCAGCGTCGACAGCTGTACCAGTATATACATGTCGGCGTTGGGAATGCAATTGACGTACGGTAAGTATTCATATATTTTTAACATATCCAAACTGTGTTCAAGTAAATCAATGTTATGGATTTATAGTCAACATCCAAAGGAGCATGCTAACAATTTTCTGGCCCTGTGCAAGCTTTACTTCACGTGAATTTTGACTGAAAATAACCGCACTATCCGATGAGATGCGGTATTTTTAATTTAAAGTCACAAAAACTTAATATATTTTTTCATGATAATAAATCCTTTTTTCATACGATTCGTAAACGTCAACATTTCGTCATTAAATATTCCAAACCATACCTTCAAAAAAGCTTTTCTGTTAAAGTATTTAAGGTATTTAAGTTTGAGTGTCATCAAAATTTTAGTAACGTCATCAGCTGTTTGCCTCTTTTTAATGATAACATCGACAGCGATTCATCGGCAAGAATGAATAACGCTGAAAGCTGTTCAAAGAAACAATTTTCAGCGCTTTTGTGCTACAATAACTAGGAAAGAGTAAAACTTTTTTGTTCATTTAAAATATTACTTCATTCATGATACTTTCTAATTATATTATTTTTATTATTACTTTCTATTATTTGTTGTATCTTAGCTCAGAGGCCTTTATCTCCATTTACCGCACTGTACTTCAATATAAAAGGTAGCAAGATCTATTAATATGTTTCTGAAATATTAAATTCAAAGAAAGTAAAGGCAAATTTAACGCTTAATACGAATACTCTGTAATATAAATAAAGGCATCCATCAAGTGAAAATTTTGTTTTTAGCAGCTCCAAAAATGAATAATATCAGAGCCTCTATAAAGGTCCATATCATTTACTTGATTTGACATTTTATATTTATCTTAGTCCCGGCTCAACATGAAGTGCCTCAACGCGAAACTTGTTTAATATGCATTTCCGCTTTTCAAAGTATCTATAGACGGCACAAAATTATGCTCATATGAATGTATACAAGATTTCACGTATCATATCTGTCTTACTTTTTACCCGTTAACTTAATTGACATAAATTTTAAGTGTTAACAATATATCTCTAAATATCATTAAAAGGGAAAAACACTTTGACTTACCGCAAACGTTAACGATACTTCTTTGCAAGGCGATCTGTTTTATACTTTTATTGTTATTAAGTGTCTATGTGGTTTTCCAAAAGTCAGTTTTTTTTCTAATAGCACATGAAGGTAAAGTCAAAGAATAAACATATAAACACACAGTAATCTGATTGGAAATCCCCCGCATATACAAATCATAGATATGAATGATTTGATGTTCGTTCTCTTTTGTACCATAGTCTGAATATGTATATCCTATAAAATGTAACCCATCTGCAAGAATGCAAACATGGCATCCGCATTATTCATCCATGCACTTTCATATCTCGGGTTACACAGCCATTCACTGCATATGACTTGTCAACTATATGCCTTTCTTATATAATACTTGATGGATGCCTTCATTTACAAGACTGAATGTTCGTATTAAGCGTTAAATTTGCCTTTGCCTTTTGAATTAAACATTTCATAAACCCATTACACGAACTCCACTGAGGTTTACAATTATAAGCCTAAAACATGAAGTTTTATTTTTTCACATAGATAAACATGAGCACATAAAACATAAATATTAATAAAATATAACCAAGAAATATAGAAGAAATACATTGGAAATCATATGTTTGTGCTATTCTCCTTCCGATTTGAGTGAAAAGCGTTTAAACTCTTTTCAATTTTGGGTCATTTTTCACTATTTTTATAATTATCATATATTCTGGAAAAACGGAGCAAGCTAATGATCGGAAAATTTGCACATAAGTTATTAGAATAGATCTACATCAAATGGAGAAATAATCTCAAAAAATTATTTCCAGTCCCGTTATGTCAAAAAACCTTAGTGCCTTTAATAGATCTTGCTACCTTTTAATATTGAAATACAATGCTGTAAATGGAGATAAAGGCCTCTCAGCTACGATACAACAAATAATAGAAAATAATAATAAAAATAATATAATTAGAAAGTATCATGAATAAAGTAATATTTTAAATGAACAAAAATTTTTTACTCTTTCCTAGTTATTGTAGCACAAAAGCGCTGAAAATTGTTTCTTTGAACAGTTTTCAGCGTTATTCATTCTTGCCGATGAATTGCTGTCGATGTTATCATTAAAAAGAGGCAAACAGCTGATGACGTTACTAAAATTTTGATGACACTCAAACTTAAATACCTTATAACTTTAACAGAAAAGCTGTTTGGAATATTTAATGACGAAATGTTGACGTTTACGAATCGTATGAAAAAAGGATTTATTATCATGAGAAAATATAAGTTTTTGTGACTTTAAACTAAACTATTTTCAGTCAAAATGCACGTGAAGTAAAGCTTGCACAGGGCTAGAAATTTGTTAGCATGCTCCTTTGGATGTTGACTATGAATCCATAACATTGATTTACTCGAACTCAGTTGGGGTATGATAAAAATATATGAATACTTACCGTACGTCAATTGCATTCCCCGCGCCGACATGTATATACTGGTACAGCTGTCGACGCTGAAACAGCTGTCTGCCCATTTGATTGTACGGTGTGATTTGTATTTACTAACGTTATGTAAAAAACATGTGCATTATGATATTATTTTCACGACATTGCAGGCTCAGTTTAACAGCTTGTCCCTTAGCTTTATTGGCAATACTAAACCCCGGATTTCGAATATCGTTGTGGTGTACATTGATGCCGTATTCTTTTTCATTCATTTATATTTTTTCAAAATTTTCCTTCAAGAAGAACGTTCACCTGCAAATGAGTATTAAGATTGGTAATGGAACTGTTGTAAACGATTATCCTATTGATTTTATCCATATTACGTTTATCTACTGCACAGACTAATTGTTTTTACAAAGTGAACCATTATCCGGATGTTAAAAGCTGTCCGATTTTTTGCAATTACTGCTGTCACATGGCCATCAGACTTTTTATGAATACTTTACCATTACTTTGCATGGCTTAATAAAACTGAGCCTGCAACATTTCATAATTTTGCTGTTTATGGTGTTATTTTGGGTTTCAGGTTTTCTCTATTTTAAGGGGAAGTAACTCATGTTTACTAAATTATTTGTTCTTTTCTGTCTATCTTAGGTATTACTTACTATTTTTGTTGTTTGCTTTTCTTGTATATCCTTTAAATAATAAGAATTGTCTTTAGAACTAAATGCCGTTTCATTGTTTAAATAACATTTCTGCAACATTAAAATTTTTGGCCGCCAGCCGCTGGCCGCTGACTTCACAAAAAAATGATAAAATAAAAAAATCTCAAAAGTGATTTTTTTCCTTTTTATATATCCTTTAAATAAATGAGAAATGTCTTTAAAACTTCATTAAATGCCGTTTTATTGTTAAAATAACATGTTTGTATTCTAGTATGCTTAGACATATTCTGTAGTATTTTAATAAGCATGAACTAACCTAATAAAGGCTTTTAATTTTCTATAAACTGGCCTTCTGTACATTTTATTATCTGATATAATTAATATAATTGAAATTAAAAATATATATTGTACATTGTTTCGGATCATGTACGGCTATGTATATACTGTAATATTAATGATGTATATAGTATAATAATAATTTCGTGTGAACCATTATAAATGATTACATATTTCAGGTGACTTATTGGTCCATTGGGCCGGGTATTATGTTAAATTATTTATTCCCGTTATAATTTATGTAAATTTTCATAAACATGTCATTACAATAAAATATAACTTGCTTATTTATATTAAGAAACTTAAATACATAAAAACTACAAATTCTAAAACAAGTAATTGACAGACAGTAAAGCTACAAATTCTAGTACAGTTGATTAACATTGATTAACAGATATAATTACTACACTGATTAACAGACACTAAGGCTACAAAATCTAATACAGTTGATCAACAGATATAAATAATATGTACAACGTCCAATTCAATGTAGTTGATTACCAGGCAAAATACTACAAAGTCTAATATTGTTGACAAACAGACATAAATACTACAAAGTCTAATACTGTTGACGAACAGACATAAATACTACAAAGTCTAATACTGTTGATTAACAGACATATATACTACAAAGTCTAATACTGTTGACGAACAGACATAAATACTACAAAGTCTAATACTGTTGATTAACAGACATAAATACTACAAAGTCTTATACTGTTGACAAACAGACATAAATACTACAAAGTCTAATACTGTTGACGAACAGACATAAATACTACAAAGTCTAATACTGTTGATTAACAGACATAAATACTACAAAGTCTAATACTGTTGACGAACAGACATAAATACTACAAAGTCTAATACCGTTGATTAACAGACATAAATACTACAAAGTCTAATACTGTTGACGAACAGACATAAATACTACAAAGTCTAATACTGTTGACGAACAGACATAAATACTACAAAGTCTAATACTGTTGATTAACAGACATAAATACTACAAAGTCTAATACTGTTGACGAACAGACATAAATACTACAAAGTCTTATACTGTTGATTAACAGACATAAATACTACAAAGTCTAATACTGTTGACGAACAGACATAAATACTACAAAGTCTTATACTGTTGACGAACAGACATAAATACTACAAAGTCTAATACTGTTGATTAACAGACATAAATACTACAAAGTCTAATACTGTTGACGAACAGACATAAATACTACAAAGTCTTATACTGTTGATTAACAGACATAAATACTACAAAGTCTAATACTGTTGACGAACAGACATAAATACTACAAAGTCTAATACTGTTGACGAACAGACATAAATACTACAAAGTCTAATACTGTTGATTAACAGACATAAATACTACAAAGTCTAATACTGTTGACGAACAGACATAAATACTACAAAGTCTTATACTGTTGATTAACAGACATAAATACTACAAAGTCTAATACTGTTGACGAACAGACATAAATACTACAAAGTCTAATACTGTTGATTAACAGACATAAATACTACAAAGTCTAATACTGTTGACGAACAGACATAAATACTACAAAGTCTAATACCGTTGATTAACAGACATAAATACTACAAAGTCTAATACTGTTGACGAACAGACATAAATACTACAAAGTCTAATACTGTTGACGAACAGACATAAATACTACAAAGTCTAATACTGTTGATTAACAGACATAAATACTACAAAGTCTAATACTGTTGACGAACAGACATAAATACTACAAAGTCTAATACCGTTGATTAACAGACATAAATACTACAAAGTCTAATACTGTTGACGAACAGACATAAATACTACAAAGTCTTATACTGTTGACGAACAGACATAAATACTACAAAGTCTAATACTGTTGATTAACAGACATAAATACTACAAAGTCTAATACTGTTGATTAACAGACATAAATACTACAAAGTCTAATACTGTTGATTAACAGACATAAATACTACAAAGTCTAATACTGTTGACGAACAGACATAAATACTACAAAGTCTAATACCGTTGATTAACAGACATAAATACTACAAAGTCTTATACTGTTGATTAACAGACATAAATACTACAAAGTCTAATACTGTTGATTAACAGACATAAATACTACAAAGTCTAATACTGTTGATTAACAGACATAAATACTACAAAGTCTAATACTGTTGATTTACAGACATGAATACTACAAAGTCTAATACTGTTGACGAACAGACATAAATACTTCAAAGTCTAATACTGTTGACGAACAGACATAAATACTACAAAGTCTAATACTGTTGACGAACAGACATAAATACTACAAAGTCTAATACTGTTGATTAACAGACATAAATACTACAAAGTCTAATACTGTTGACGAACAGACATAAATACTACAAAGTCTAATACTGTTGACGAACAGACATAAATACTACAAAGTCTAATACTGTTGATTAACAGACATAAATACTACAAAGTCTAATACTGTTGACGAACAGACATAAAATACTTCAAAGTCTAATACTGTTGATTAACAGACATAAATACTACAAAGTCTAATACTGTTGACGAACAGACATAAATACTACAAAGTCTTATACTGTTGACGAACAGACATAAATACTACAAAGTCTAATACTGTTGACGAACAGACATAAATACTACAAAGTCTAATACTGTTGATTAACAGACATAAATACTACAAAGTCTAATACTGTTGATTAACAGACATAAATACTACAAAGTCTAATACTGTTGACGAACAGACATAAATACTACAAAGTCTAATACCGTTGATTAACAGACATAAATACTACAAAGTCTTATACTGTTGATTAACAGACATAAATACTACAAAGTCTAATACTGTTGATTAACAGACATAAATACTACAAAGTCTAATACTGTTGATTAACAGACATAAATACTACAAAGTCTAATACTGTTGACGAACAGACATAAATACTACAAAGTCTAATACTGTTGATTAACAGACATAAATACTACAAAGTCTAATACTGTTGACGAACAGACATAAATACTTCAAAGTCTAATACTGTTGATTAACAGACATAAATACTACAAAGTCTTATACTGTTGATTAACAGACATAAATACTACAAAGTCTAATACTGTTGACGAACAGACATAAATACTACAAAGTCTAATACCGTTGATTAACAGACATAAATATTACAAAGTCTAATACTGTTGACGAACAGACATAAATACTTCAAAATCTAATACTGTTGATTAACAGACATAAATACTACAAAGTCTAATACTGTTGACGAACAGACATAAATACTACAAAGTCTAATACCGTTGATTAACAGACATAAATATTACAAAGTCTATTATTGTTAATAAACAAACAAAAATTTATACTACAAAGTCTAATATTGATAATTAACAGACATAAATAGTACAAAGTCTAATACTGTTGATTATCAGACATAAATGCTACAAAGTCTAATACTGTTGATTAACAGACATAAATGCTACAACGTGTTATATTGTTGACTTACAAACATAAATACTACAAAGTCTAATGATGTTGATTTACAGACATAAATAAAATAAATATTACAAAGTCGAATACTGTTGATTAACAGACATAAATACTACAAAGTCGAATACTGTTGATCTACAGACATAAATTCTACAAAGTCTGATAATGTTGTTTTACAGACATAAATACTACAAAGTCGAATACTGGTGATTAACAGACATAAATACTACTACGTCTAATACTGTTAATAAACAGACATAAATACTGCAAACTCTAATATTGTTGATTTACGGACATAAATGCTACAACGTCTAATACTGTTGATTAACAGACATAAATATTTCCACGTTTAAAACTGTTGATTTACAGACATGAATACTACAAAGTGTAATACTGTTGATTTACAGAAATGAATACTTCATGGTCTAATACTGTTGATTTACAGAAATGAATACTTCATGGTCTAATACTGTTGATTTACAGACATAATTACTACAAAGTCTAATACTGTTGATTTACAGACATAAATATTACAAAGTCTAATTCTGTTGATTTACAGACATAAATACTACAAAGTCTAATACTGTTGATTTACAGACATGAATACTTCAAAGTCTAATACTGTTGATTTACAGACATAAATACTACAAAGTCTAAAAGATCAGCACAAATCATTAAAAAGCACAATTATTTATCTGCACAAGTTATTTATCTTTTTATTAGCACAAATTATATATATATTCATCATTGGGATCAAAATTCAGCACAAATTTTTATCATATATGTTCTGCAATTAAAGCAGCAAAAACTTATTAAGATAGCACAGACAACAACAAATCTTTCAAGCAACAAATCCGTATTAATGCTTGTACGGCATAAAATAATCAAAGTGCTGCAGCACTGAATGCTAGGAAAATGCAACCGGAGAGACATTAAGCCATTTTTTAGAAAAAAAAAACACAAAAGATATAACAGAGAAAATTTGTTCCATACAAGTTCGAGATTTGTAGAGCATTATATTTTATGTGCCCCAATCTGACATAATTCAGATTTTTTACTTTCAAGCAGAACAAGTCCAAATTTTTAAATACAGAATGAAATTTATGCCTAAAAACTCTGGTCAAACTTGTAAATCAGTGTCCTTATCGATTTATTCCAAGAAATGATATGTAAATAGAAAAAAAAACTTTCAACGAAATATTTCTAAAATAAAACCATGCAAATAAACTTCAAGCATAATACATAATACATGTGAGAATGTTAATTAGAATTGCTTCGTGTTATGTCATAGTGGGCATATAGACAATAAAATATAAGTCATTTGTATTTTTATTTTTATTTCTCTTGGATATGTCTCATTAAAAATATTTTTGGTTAAAATCATCAGCAATTAATGGTGTATTTTTTTTTCATTTACAAGGTTAAGATATAGAGGCCAGAGCACATCGTTTTTATTTTAATTTAAATGTCACTTTTAAGCACTACAGTGTTTAGTTGTCCCTTTCAATTTCACACTAAATTCCATTTTCAACTTGTTTGCTTCTTACAATTGTATAGAATTTCTTAAAATATTGCATGTAAACAAAGTAAGTATCCGCTGGTTTATTACATGTATAATGTGTATTCCCTAATCGCTTGTCCGAAAGTTAGCACATGTGATGCAGAATCTATTTTTAGAATAGTGTTATCTTCAGGTCGAAGGCTATTATAATCTCATAGCAGGTTAACTCATACCGTGACCTAGAAAATTATGTAAACAAAACACAAGAATCGGAAGTAGAACTGATATGAAAGACTACATGGTGGTAAAGTGTTGAAAACTCCTTTGTTACATGCATTTTCAAAAATAGATATTTATAATACTAGTCTAATTTATTAATAACTGCTGGATATTCAGCTAAACCCGCGGTATGAGTCACGAAAAGAGTTCTTCTTTTATTAATGCGCGAGTTGTTCTAAAGTCACGAACAACTTTTGATCTGTTAATAAAAATGTTTTGTTTAATGGAGAAATATTTATTTCCTACTTATAATTTCTATGAGTTATTGAGCTTACTCCTTAATTATAGCATAATTTGCTGCCCTACCTTTTCGACAGCGGTAAATCGTTTCAGCAGTTATTTGCATAATTGCGCAATAATACTACGGGGCTACAGCGTTTTTATCAATCAAATACGTTTATATTTTAATTTGGATAACTTAATTTGAAATTGAAAAGGCTAAAAATGGAAGTTTTTAATATATCCCGACAAAGTATGGGAGTTTCATAGGATCAAATTCATGTACTATTTCTTGGGCTGTTATTCGGTTGAGGACACTTGCGCGATTGTAGCCGACGAAATCCCATGTGTAGATGACATAGCTCTGAACGCGCCTGAGGGCACGTCCGTCGCAAAAAAGAGCGATGAAGAACAGAGCAGTGTTTTAACAGATATGTCAAACACATATTTTTCCTCTAGCCCTCTTTCTTATTATTCGTCCCTTTTGTAAAATAAAATATGGTGAAAGTAAAACAATATTGTTTTTGTTGTGTTTTTATTTGGCATTTTACAGTTATGCTTACCATTGGAAAATCTACAAGCTTGTGATGACTCAGCATTTAGTGAAACCGGTAGGTAACTTTACAAATCAGTTTTTAGCTACCTCTAATGTTCAAAAAGAATTATTAATGACCCGGTCACTCCGCAAGAACTTTAGAAGTTTTTGAAGAGGGCACCGAACCGAATTTCGACAACGCTCGTCACCGCACACAAAATAGGGAAAAATCGAAAACACGGGCGTTGCCTTAGCGGTGCGCCGCTGAAGCTGGCGTTGCAATAGCGTTGGCTTAACGGTAGCGAGCGTTGGTTTACGGTGACGCGTTGCGTTGATAGAGCGGCGTTCTGCGCACGCCGGCGTTGGCTTGGCGGGGGTTTAAAGTTGGTTTAGCGGCAAACCGCTTTAGACTACGGAGCTGAACAGATCGCTTTGATCATTCCTCAGCTCCACCATCAACTTGTCATACAGTCCATGAAATCTCAGTATCCACTGTCTGACTCACACAACTCTGTCTCTCCTTCTTCTCTCAACAGCTTGTTGCAATCTGAGGAGGTTCTGATTCTGCTGCTGGACTAGTGCACCAATCATAGCAAGTCTCTCAGCATTCATGGAAGTAAAGTTTTACTGTAACTTTGAGCAAATTCGATGTAAATGAGTTCTGCCCTCAACGGCAGCTCGATTCCATATGGGCTCTTGGTTCATCCCCCCCCCCTCTTCCTTAATTATAGCTACATTCTGGTCCCGCTCTGACACCTCTATAACAACGCCAAACCGAAGTTCATCACCGCAATGGATCGCTGCTTCAACGCCCAACACCGTTTCAGCAATCCCGTGGCCGCTCATAAAACGTTTACAACCGCTCCACTATAGTTTGTGCAACGTTTAAACGCCGCTCGGGTAAAGCTGGCGAAGCATCGGTGGTCTAGCATTTAAGATTTCTGCGTTAGCCTATCGGACTCAAGCGTCCATGAACTTGCGTCTAGCGGTACTAAACTTTGACTGGCGTTGTTGGAGCGGTGGTGAACTTTGCCGGAACGGAAAATTTCGCGCTCCTCACCGCTCGCAGCTAGCGTATACGGCGTTGCCTTAACGGAGACCAACTTCTGGTGTACGGTAACGAGCGGTGATAAATTCTTTTCATCGCTCAAGGAACGCTCCTGCAAAGTGTTTGCGGTGTGTCCGGGCCTTTACGTTTATTACGAAAATATCAATTAGTGCTAAAATAACATTATCTATCGCAGACATAGTCTAAAATTATCTACCTCTTTTTTACGTGTATATGAATCGTCAAAACATCCACGTGTATTACATAATTTTGTGTCTCACTAATCGTATATAGAATTATCTATCTCACTAATCGTATATAGAATTCCATATCTAACTACTCGTATATGGATTTATCTATCTCATTAACTGGGCGTACATATTTAACATCGTTGGTTCATTACCTGGGCTTACATATTTAACATTGTTGGTTCATTACCTTGGCGCACATATTTAACATTGTTGGTTCATTACCTGATTGTACATATTTAACATTGTTGGTTCATTACTTGGGTTTACATATTTAACATTGATGGTTCATTACCTTGGCGCACATATTTAACATTGTTGGTTCATTACCTGGTTGTACATATTTAACATTGTTGGTTCATTACTTGGGTGTGCATATTAAACATTGTTGGTCCATTATTTGGGCGTATATATTTAACATTGTTGATCTATTACCTGATTGTACATATTTAACATTGTTGGTTCATTACCTGGGTGAACATATTTAACATTGTTGATTCATTGTCCGGGCGTACATATTTAACATTGTTGGTTCATTACTTGGGTGTATATATTCAACATTGTTGGTTCATTACTAGGGCGTACATAATTAACATTGTTGCTTCATTACCTGGGTGTACATATTTAACATTGTTGCTTCATTACCTGGGTGTACATATTCAACATTGTTGGTTCATTACTTGGGCGTACATATTTAACATTGTTGGTTCATTACCTGGGTGTACATATTTAACATTGTTGGTTCATTACTTGGGCGTACATATTCAACATTGTTGGTTCATTACTTGGGCGTACATATTTAACATTGTTGATCAATTACCTGGGTGTACATATTTAACATTTTTGGTTCATTACCTGGGCGTACATATTTAACATTGTTGATCAATTACCTGGGTGTACATATTTAACATTGTTGTTTCATTACCTGGGCGAACATATTTAACATTGTTGATCCATTACTTGGGCGTACATATTTAACATTGTTGATCCATTACCTAAGTGTACATATTCAACATTGTTGGTTCATTACTTGAGCGTATATATCTAACATTGTTGCTTCATTACCTGGGTGTACATATTTAACATTGTTGGTTCATTACTTGGGCGAATATATTTAACATTGTTGGTTCATTGCTTGGGCGTACATATTTAATATTGTTGATCCATTTCTTGGGCGTACATATTTAACATTGTTGATCTATTTCCTGGGTGTACATATTTAACATTGTTGATCCATTTCCTGGGTGTACATATTTAACATTGTTGGTTCATTACTTGGGTGTATATATTCAACATTGTTGGTTCATTACTAGGGCGTACATAATTAACATTGTTGCTTCATTACCTGGGTGTACATATTTAACATTGTTGCTTCATTACCTGGGTGTACATATTCAACATTGTTGGTTCATTACTTGGGCGTACATATTTAACATTGTTGGTTCATTACCTGGGTGTACATATTTAACATTGTTGGTTTCATTGTCCGGGCGTACATATTTAACTTTTGTTGGTTCATTACTTGGGCGTACATATTCAACATTTTTTGTTCATTACTTGGCGTACATATTTAACATTGTTGATCCATTACCTGGGTGTACATATCTAACATTGTTGGTTCATTACTTGGGCGTACATATTCAACATTGTTGGTTCATTACTTGGGCGTACATATTTAACATTGTTGATCCATTACCTGGGTGTACATATTTAACATTGTTGGTTCATTACCTGGGCGTACATATTTAACATTGTTGGTTCATTGCTTGGGCGTACATATTCAACATTGTTGGTTCATTACTTGGGCGTACATATTTAACATTGTTGATCAATTACCTGGGTGTACATATTTAACATTTTTGGTTCATTACCTGGGGCGTACATATTTAACATTGTTGATCAGTTACCTGGGTGTACATATTTAACATTGTTGCTTCATTACCTGGGTGTACATATTTAACATTGTTGGTTCATTACTTGGGCGTACATATTCAACATTGTTGGTTCATTAATTGGGTGTACATATTCAACATTGTTGATCCATTACCTGGGTGTACATATTTGACATTGTTGGTTCATTACCTGGGTGAATATATTTAACATTGTTGGTTCATTACCTGGGCGTACATATTTAACATTGTTGGTTCATTACCTGGGCGTACATATTTAACATTGTTGATCTATTACCTGGGTGTACATATAATATTGTTGGTTCATTACCTGGGCGAACATATTTAACATTGTTGATCCATTACTTGGGCGTACATATTTAACATTGTTGGTTCATTACCTTGGCGTACATATTTAACATTGTTGGTTCATAACCTGGTTGTACATATTTAACATTGTTGATCCATTACCTGGGTGTACATATTTAACATTGTTGGTTCATTACCTGGGTGTACATATTTAACATTGTTGATCCATTACCTGGGGTACTTATTTAACATTGTTGGTTCATTACCTTGGCGTACATATTTAACATTGTTGGTTCATTACCTGGGTGTACATATTTAACATTGTTGATCCATTACCTGGGTGTACATATTTAATATTGTTGGTTCATTACCTGGGCGAACATATTTAACATTGTTGATCCATTACCTAGGTGTACATATTCAACATTGTTGGTTCATTACTTGAGCGTATATATTTAACATTGTTGCTTCATTACCTGGGTGTACATATTTAACATTGTTGGTTCATTACTTGGGCGAATATATTTAACATTGTTGGTTCATTACTTGGGCGTACATATTTAACATTGTTGATCCATTTCTTGGGCGTACATATTTAACATTGTTGATCCATTTCCTGGGTGTACATATTTAACATTGTTGATCCATTTCCTGGGTGTACATATTTAACATTGTTGGTCCATTACCTGGGTGAACATATTTAATATAGTGATAACCAGAATCATCTAATTAAAGTATTTATATAAAATAAAATCATATTTGCAAATGTTTAGATTATTGTAAGTATATGTTTAATTAACTCTCTCTTTATATCAGTTAGCATGACTACTTGATAAGAGAAATGTTCTTTATGTTTTAGGAAAAAAAATAGATAATGATGCTGACACCTTATTACCAGGTACAACACATGGATACGCATACGAAAAACGTTTCTTAAGTAAGTATTGAAGAATTTAGGAACAAATTTAAACTTATATGTTTGAATTCTTTACTAAATGTTCACCTCTTGAAATTTTAACTGATGCAAATAGCTTTCTATAAGTGTAGGTAAGCGAACAGCATGGATCCTGATCAGACTGTGCGGATGCGCAGGCTGGTCTGGATCCATGCTTGTCGCAAACCCATTATATTGGTTTTGTCATGACGCGGCTCATATGTGAATGTTTGTATTTAGTTTCAGATACATACTGGGGATCTTGGAGCACGTGGGAAGACTGCCAGGTAGCCTCGTGTAACGTATCTGGGTTCCGATCACGACATAGAGAATGTCTACCAAAACTAACACAGGAACAATGTATTGGTGAACCTTTACAATTTGAACATTGTACTGAAACGTGTACAGACCAAACAGGTTTTTACGTTGTTCTTTTTTTGTTCTTATCTCGTTTATTTTCATTATATTTTGTATGTAAACTTATATAATTATACTAGAAACGTTTAATAAATAAGGATAAACTTATAACTTAGACCTCATTTAATTTGTAAAACTATCAGAATATATACATTTTGTACATTCATTTCAACAGTGTTCAACCCTACTTGGGGGTCATGGTTTCCATGGGACGAATGTTTGGCGACACAGTGCGGGTTGGCTGGAGTTCGCAAGAGAAAACGAGTGTGTCTGCACAGCACAGCACCTGAAGACTGTAGCGGATTCGACACAGAATTAGACTCTTGTTTCAAATATTGTAAAGGTATGTTAATGTAAATTTAATTGCATATTTGACAACTTTGTTTGAGTGGGTTTACACCACGCGGTCATATGGAGACGTTCTTAGAAAGACCCCAGGTGCCCGTCCGTGCATTACTAGTGGATATTTATGCGTCCAAAAAATATATGAATGTAAAAAAATGACTTTTGCGTGAGGAAATATTTGCGAAAATATGATTTTTTTAAAAATTTAATACTGTTTTTGCGATATCATTAATTAAGTAGGTACATGTAAAGAATATGCCGTTATTGTAGTCGTTCTATTCAGTTGTTCAATAGCTTTATAATTTATATAATTATTTGAAATACATGTATATACATTGTTGGTTTGATTAATAGCCTGATCACACATTTATTTGTCATATTAAAAATCATTTTTTTGTTATATGAATAACTTTTTATGTTATCATCACATAAGCTTTTTTTTTTCATTAAAACATAAATGATTTGTTAAGACCAAACGACGTAAACATGAACAATGAGAAAAATTAATTTCCTGAACTATCAAACGTATTAATTTAAAATGCTGTATGAAAACGTGTTTTCAAACGATAGAAGGAAGTTTGCCTAAAAAGAAAAATTATTTTTGCGCGATCAAATATTTGCGAATAATTTCAATTCACAATCAAAGCACAGAAGGCGCTTAATTTGATGTCTGTAAGGTGAAGGTTGTGAGATTTTAAACCAATTTGTTTTTGTATAGTGCCAACCAAGCTCTTCAGTGTATTAACTGTAGTAAATTGGCTATAAGAGTAATTGCAACACTGATAGTCAATTCAATGTTTATTTGACTTAAAAATTTAAAAAATGAGTTACCTCAACTGGGATTTGAACTCTAGACCTTTCGGCGTGCAGACCCCTCGGCCACGGTGAAGTTAAATGTTACGGCATGAAGAAAACCATATTATTTCAAATAAGGGTTTGTAACTATTATTTCGACGCTAAACCTGTTGTTTAACACAGATGTAAATAATCAAGGAGCTTACTGTAAGCATGTATATCTATACAGAATGAAACAATATTAGAAATCATCGACCATTCGGGAACTTCTTAGCTTGAAAATTGATGCGCCTGTCATTTGACAATCTTTACGCATTGATCTCCCCTGAATTTTTCGGTGTAAGTGTATCATAAAGGGAAGTAACCGCTTCAAAAAAGTGTACTACTTTAGGCATTTGCAATTAAATTTCGCTACCATTATTTGTTTGGTCTGACAACCCAAACAAATAAAAATCGCAAATATTTCCCCGTCGCAAAATTAACCAATTATACGAACAGGCACCTGAGTAGAACCACCGACGTTCCGAAAGCTAGCTGGAGAGCGTCATCACAAGTCATGAAAGAATCCAAAGTCCCTGTCACATATATGATAACAATGAATTTCAACAAAATAAACGTTGCACAAAATTATAAAAAAGAAATCTTTATGATTTAATCAGTTCGTGAGTAACACGTAACTCATTGTAATCAACGATAAACCATAAAAATATATTTTCACTTAAATTCATGAGCATATTTATCATTTCAAAACTCTTGACCTTATCAGTTTATATTTGAACGCGAGGCGGTTTTTGTAGAATATATTCAAGGATAACATTGGAATTAGATAGTCTGATAAATATTTACTTGTTCAGTGTTGTTTTAGTTGATAGTGTATGGTCAGAGTGGGGGCCATGGGCAACATGTTCCAATTATACAACTGGTTTTACACGCAGGTAAGTGAACATAGTATATTCTTTACGTCCACTCTTCTTTGCCGGTAAACAGTGTGATGTTAACTTAATGAAAGTAATTAAATTATAAAGTATATAATATTAAATATAAAACATTTAACCATTGTACTAGTATCACCAGGTGGTTTCTATAAGATCACACCTGATACCATGGTTTCTATAAGATCACACCTGATACCATAGTTTCTATAAGATCATACCTAATACCGTGGTTTTCTATAAGATCATACCTGATACCGTGTTTTCTATAAGATAACACCTGATACCGTGGTTTGCTGTAAGATCTCACCTGATACCGTGGTTTTCTATTAGTTTACACCTGATACTGTGGTTTAAATAAGATCACAACTGATACCAAGGTTTCTATAAGATCACACCTGATACCGTGGTTTCTATAAGATCACACCTGATACCGTGGTTTACTATAAGATCACACCCGATACCATGATTTTCTATAAGATCACACCTGATACCGTGGTTTCTATAAGATCACACCTGATACCATAATTTCTATAAGATCACACCTGATACCATGGTTTCTATAAGATCACACCTGATACAATGGTTTCTATAGGATCACACCTGATACCATGGTTTCTATAAGATCACGCCTGATACCATGTTTGCTATAAGATTACACCTGATACCGTGGTTTTCTATAAGATCATACCCGATACCGTGGTTTTCTATAAGATCACACCTGATACGGCGGTTTCTTTAAAATCACACATGATACGGTGGTTTTTATAAGAATACACCCGATATGCGGTTCCAAAATATCACACCTAATACCTTGGTTTACTATAAGATCACGCCTGAAACCGTGGTTTTCAATAAGAATTAGCACCTTGATACCTTGTTTGCTATAAAGATTCACTCCTGATAACCATGGTTTATATAACATCAACACCTGTACTGTGGTTTATAAGAATCAACACATGATTACAGTGGTTTACTATAAAGATCATAACACCTGATACCTAAGGTTTCTATTAAGAACACCCCTAAAATAACCGTGGTTTCTATAAGATCACAACTGATACCGTGGTTTCTATAAGATCAAACCTGATACCGTGATTTCTGTAAGATCACACCTGAAACAAAGGTTTCTATAAGATCACACCCGAAACCATGGTTTTTTCTATAAGATCACACCTGAAACCATGGTTTCTATAAGATCACAACTGATACAGAAACCATGGTTTCTATAAGATCACAACTGATACAAAGGTTTCTATAAGATCACACCTGATACCGCGGTTTCTATAAGATCACAACTGATACCTAGGTTTCTATAAGATCACACCTGATACCAAGGTTTTTTTATAAGATCACACCTGAACCCTTGTTTTCTATAAGATTACACCTGTTACCTTGGTTTCTATAAGATCACACCTGACACCGTGGTTTTCAATAAGATCACACCTGATACCAAAATTTTTATAAGAACACACCAGATACCAAGGTTTCTATTAGATAACACCTGATACCGAGGTTTCTATAAATTCACACCTGATGCCAATGTTTCTATAAGATCACACCTGATACCGTGGTTTCTATAAGATCACACCTGATACCATGGTTTGCTATAAGATCACACCTGATACCATTGTTTCTTTAAGATCACACCTGATACCAAGATTTCTTTAAGATCACACCGGATACTGTGGTTTTCTATAAGATCACACCTGATATCGTGTTTTCTATAAGATCACACCTGATACCAAGGTTTCTATAAGATAACACCTGATACCTTTTTTTTATAAGATCACAACTGATACCGTGATACCATAGTTTCTATAAGATCACACCTGATACCAAGGTTTCTATATGATCACACCTGATTCCTTGTTTTCTATAAGATTACACCTGATACCTTGGTTTTTATAAGATCACACCTGACACCGTGGTTTTCAATAAGATCACACCTGATACCAAAATTTTTATAAGAACACACCTGATATTGTAGTTTTCTATAAGATATTACCTGACACCGTGGTTTGCTATAAGATCACACCTGATGCCAAGGTTTCTATAAGATCACACCTGATACCGTGGTTTCTATAAGATCACGCCTGATACCATGGTTGTCTATAGGATAACACCTGATACCCTGGTTTTCTATAAGATAACACCTGATACCGTGGTTTTCTATAAGATCACACTTGATACCATGGTTGTCCATAAGATAACACCTGATACCCTGGTTTTCTATAAGATAACACCTGAGACCGTGATTTTCTATAAGATCACACCTGATACCATGGTTTTCTATAAGATAACACCTGATACCATGGTTTTCTATAAGATAACACCTGATACCATGGTTTTCTATAAGATCACACCTGATACCATGGTTGTCTTTAAGATAACACCGGATAACGTGGTTTTCTATAAGATAACACCTGATACCGTGGTTTTCTATAAGATCACACCTGATACCGTGATTTCTATTAGATCACACCTGATATTGTAGTTTTCTATAAGATCTCACCCGATACCGTGCTTTTTAAAGATCACACCTGATACCAAGATTTATTTGAGACAGGAAAATAATTTTTTTCTATACTGTATAAATTATAGCCTGAGTATACTATCTTTTATTCATTTCATTATTCAAAAATTTGATATAGACTTCGACAGTGTGAACCACCACCAGAAAAAGGAGGTACTGTATGTCCGGGGGGAAAATCATGGGACATTATTAGCTGTGCTGACCGTAAGTTATTCAAGTTCATTTTTAAATATCTCTCTACGTTCTAATAAGAGAAATTCTCATGGAGAGGAAAATGGTCTAACAATGATTTTATTCAAGAAGGAAATAAGTATGACAAAAGTGTCATATTTATCAGTGTATACAGACATTTGTCTACAAATAATGTTTCTTTATCAAATAGACAGTTACTGTTTATGATGATTTTTATTAAAAGTTTGCTGGGCAATTTATGACAAAAATTAATTAAAAAAAAAACTTATTACTTATTGTCGAGAAGCATAAGAAGGAAACGCTGATTCAGGTATTTGTCCAATATGTATGTTTTTTGGAAACTAAACAATGTTTAACAAGACACAAATGATAAATACCTTTAAATAACAAAATAAGAATAATAGCATCTTGGGGCATAATGGGCCTTTAACATGAATAACAATTGAAATCAAGATGCTATTAAATATTACTCAATCTCCTACGCTACGTAGCGAAGAGAAACGGGGCGAAAAACGATGATCTATTTTAATGAGATTGAGTATTACTTGTTTTATTTAATTAATTTATACAAAAATGTTGTAAGGTGCTAATGTTTAGAAATTAAGCAATTGTACTTTGATGTAGTATCTGGCTGGACATCCTGGGAGGCCTGGAGTATCTGCTATACAACTTCAGGCATTGATATCAAATTGAGGTAACTTATCAACATGCTTAACTACACACTTGAATTTTGATTCTTTTTTTTTATTTTTTATTTTTTTATCAAATTTGTAATATTCGATATCTGTTCACTTGATTTAATGTATTTTTTAAGTTTTGTATTCAATGCATGAACAAACTTAGCAATTATGTGTTTATTGAATGTCTCCCTTCTGCTTATCGTTCATGCTTTCATGTTTAGGCAGTAAAAATGTACCGGGGAACAAACACGATTATGAGCATGTTTGCATTTGTTATTATCGACAATTTACTGTTGTTAGTCCCCTACCGGATAACCGGAGGGGACTTAGGTTTACCCTCCGTCCGTCTGTCTGTCCGTCCGTCCGTCCGTCTGTCTGTCTGTCAGTCCGTCCGTCCACAAAACTGGATCCCGCGATAACGCAAAAAAGTACTAAAAATATTTTTATGAAACTTGATATATGGATAGATAGCAGTATGAAGATTATGCACGTCTATTTCTTTTGTTCCTATGTTGAAAATTCTGGTTGCTATGGCAACAAATAGTCTGAAAATATGGCAAATTTAACACATAAACTGGATCCAGTGATAACTCAAAAAGTACTGAAAATATTTTTATGAAATTTGAAATATGGGTAGATGGCAGTCTGGAAATTATGCACATCTTTTTCTTTTCTTCCTGTGTTGAAAATTCTGGTTGGTATGGCAACAAATAGTCTGAAAATATGGCAAATTTAACACATAAACTGGATCCAGTGATAACTCAAAAAGTACTGAAAATATTTTTATGAAACTTGAAATATGGGTAGATGGCAGTCTTGAGATTATGCACATTTTTTTCTTTTCTTCCTGTGTTGAAAATTCTGTTTGCTATGGCAACAAATAGCCTGAATTTCAAGATTTCTGATATAAATTTTTCAGCTTTTTCACTATAAGTTCTTTATTTTTTAAGGTGTTTACTTCAAACTTTAAATATAAGTTTCTGGTCATCAACCACATCATATGTGACAATGTTTACAAATCTATCACAAACAATATCAGTATTACCTTCCTTGAACTTAGAATATTTATGAAAAAAAATGTTGTCTTTTTTAAATAACTTCTTTATTTCCTAATGTATCTACTTCAAACTTCATATATATGTTTCTTATTATCACTCAACATTTTTGAGAAGGTTAAATACTCTAGCAAGACTATTTTCAGAACTATGTCCCCCTTGAACTTAGAATTTTTTCGAGAAATTGGTATTTTTTACTCCAACTTCTTCATTCCTTATAGGATTTACTTTAAAATCCCACATCGTAATAATATGACAAGGTTGTATAAACATAATTTTCTTACTAGGCAAGGACACTGAACACATTACTGTGATATAGACAAACATAGATCTCAAAAGATTTATGTTCATTCATGTCATTCATTCACTGGTAAAATTGAATGGCCAATGGCCCATCAGAATGTTGCTGGAGTTCTAACCGGTAGGGGACTTATGGATTGCTTGCAATACTATGATAATTGCTTGTTTTATTTCTGTTGTATCATATTATTTTAACTTTTGTTACATTAATGTTAAATTCATATTACACACAATCCTTTGCCTTAAATTACAAATACCGGTAATACAGTCATGTACACAATGTGTGCTACGACGAACTAAGATTGTTCGTGAAGTTGATATAGCGCTATGTACATCAGGATTTTTAAACGGCACTAGAATGATTTTCTTAGAAATAAATTAACATAGATTTTGACTGCCTAAATCACACATAGTATTCAACAAAACAGTATAATATTTCATAACATGACAGTGTATTACAGCATTTATATATCAACAATAATTTTCAGCAGAGTGTATACGGACTCACAATAATATGTAGCAAACAACATGGGACATAATTTTCTTCAGTATTATTAATAATAATATCAGTAATATTATGAGATTATAATACATTGTTAAATACATTACTGAATTTTGTTGGAGTACACAGCCTATAAAGTTCTTGCAGGTTAGTACATGTACGAGTCAAACAGAATCAGTTAAGTTCTCTACTATGTATATATATTTTTGACTTTTGAAATGAGGTAAAATGGGATACAATATGAATTTGATTTAGGAATTATTCTAAATAACGTTGATGTGGGTTGTTTCGGCTCTGGAAAAGGAAACAGACTTAATTCGATAATGATTTCTATTGGAACGTCACGTGGTTTAAATGTTGAATGTTCATTGGTTATATTTTATAAGTATTGATTTTGTATTTTAGGAGCAGGATATGTACAACGGGACCGTGTCCTGGTAAAAAAGTTGATGCTACTTTATGTAATGGTGAGATAATGCAATAATTTGTTCTCTTGGTAGTGTAAGGTCCCTTGTTGTGTGGTCACTTAATTCTAGACCCGTCACGGTCGCTTGAACTAATGTACTTAATGGCTGATTAACAAATTGTTCTTGATAAATAAATAAATCACTTTCCGTAAAGTCATTTTTTGAATTACATTTTCAATACGAGTTAATACCGAGTTTTGCAAATTTCTTCTAATGTAGAAAATAATTGTAAGAGCTAATTGTTATGTGTCTGTACAAACAAACAGAACCTCCTGTATATTCGGACTGGGGTACATGGGGTGCCTGTTCAGTTACCTGTGGAGAAGGTGATCAAACGCGGCAACGTAATTGCATCGTTGTAAACACAGCAAACAGTAACACTTCGGCCGACAGTCTATCCTGTGCCGGGAACTCTTCGGAGTCAAGAAAATGCATGACCCCTTCATGTGCTGGTAGGTGAATATAAACCTAAAAACTAGACACTCATACATGTATTATTTGATTTGTGGTGAACATAGAAAATCTAAATTCATATTTATGCAAATGCCAAATTTGGAAAGAAAAAATATTTCTTTCACAAACTTATCAGTCTCCAACGTTTCGATAGGTAAAACTCCTCTTTATGAAAGAGATTGCTAGTTATTTTAATAATCACATGTTTCTTCGTTACACTACGTTATTGTTATTTACAAGTTTTTTTTCTTCAAATGATCAAATATTTTTGCTGAACCTTTTGTTTAGCATAGATATGAGACATTTGTTTGCTTTAAAAGAAATAATATTGACAAAATACATCATGAGCATATGCTGCATCATAGTGAACTCATTTTAATTGTAGTTCTCAATTTCACCCATTTGTAAACACATAATGTATTTTTGAAGATTCGAGCCTAGCATTCTGGTCAGAGTGGTCGTCGTGGGATCTGTGTCAGCCACCATGTGATACCAGTATAACAACCAGAAACAGAACATGTAATGGTGCAGGTGTTTGTTCCGGCCCATCTTCTGAGAACATGACTTGTACGCAAAGTATTTGCAACGGTATGTCTATTTATCTTATTTCTTATATATCATTCAGAAATCCTAATTATAACAAATTACATCATTTTAAAAACTATCTCTAGTAGTAAATCGCCATTTATGAAATAACACATATTTTACTAACATCGTAGAATCGAAGATTTCTTTTCCAAATATCATCCTAAATTTTTATTCTATGAAATACATATAGATATTTATAATGCATTTCATAAACATGTTCCTTTGCTAAAGATCTAAACCTTTCTAAACTATAGATAAACTCTCATCTTGAAATCTTTAAAATAAGCAACGGTCTTGTTTACAAATTGGGAGAAAAATGCATTGTGTAGAATCAGCAATAATACAAATTCATAGAAGAAGCGTATTGTTAAATATAAGAATTTACATTAACAGTGGACGGAGGTTGGACGTCATGGGAGGAATGGAGTAATTGCGTATCTGGCCTAAAATACAACATCACAGTCAGGTTAAGTTTTCTTATGATCTACTTAAACAATATTTAACCACACCGCTTGTGCATACAATTTTTATTTAGGTCGATTTTATAATAATGTTCTTATTAGTTCATAAGTTATAAAGATTTGACAGGTTATACGACACTATAAAAACGTTTGATTTAAAGTATAATCCGAGCCGATAGGCTACGGCCAGGAAATAACGTTTATCATATATATAATTATTATATTGTACATTATGATAATGTACATGTATATACATGTAATCATGTAATATAAAACACAACACTATGTTAACAGGTTTCGCAACTGCTCAAAACCAAAACCAAAGAACTCGGGAAAAGATTGTTATGGTCGCTTTTATGACATAGAAGCTTGTAAGAAAGGTAACGTTATTTGCTCGTATGTAGGTAGATAGGTAGGAATCAAGTACTTAGGTACTGTGCGATATTAAGTGTATGTCTGAAATAATATATAGAACTAAATCATCTGATAAATCAAGTTATGTGATTTGTTAAAAACATGTAAAAATATCTTTTACAGTTAACATTACCTACATAGTGTCATAAGTGTTTATGTTATAGTTTTTATTTTCATATTATTTATTCAAAAGTTCGTTATTTAACAATCATTGACGACTAGTCATCTCAGGTGTAAAAATTCAGTTTCTTGTATATTCAAATGATATTGTAAATCATGCATGTCTCTGTTATTCTATTTTCAGAATCATCATGGGGAAGTTGGAACAATGTTGGCCCATGTCTTAAAACTGTCGATGCCAATGGAAGTAACTCAAATTTACAATACAGGTAATAAAAATGATAAATCTTTAAATTTAATTTAGTTTAACATGAGCAAATTCATTTTACGCAGACGAAATGTTACTTAAATAGATTATAATCAGAATTTTGAAACAATGATTGATAAAATAACAGTAACTACAATGACCCGGCACGGTATATACATGTATAGTAGTAAAAAATGAATAACACAGAAAACTATAATTATATCCACAAGTCATTGCTATATGAAACACTGGTTCTAGGCTAAAATGATTTGGTACATATATAAATGTAAAGACGTACGCATTGCTTATATGCAATAAAACAAACTCACTTCTGGATAATAAATAACAATAATAATGGAATCGAATAAGGCAATTTTTTAAGATCAAGATCATTGTCTAGCTAAAGCTTTAAACGTGCATATTATTTAAAATAATTCTGATTATTTTTTCTTAAATTCACCATCTCATATGCTTCTTCAATGTCCACTTTTATGGTAACATTAAATATGCATGGTATTAGTAAACAATAAAAATAGATTAAATATAAATTTATTCTGATCTTGATCCTAATTTTTAAATATTTTTGATAACTGTTGTACTGTATTAGGAATCCCAAAGGAGTAAATCGTTAGTGCATTATCAAATAGTGCGGTTTAAATATCACCATTAATCTCACTATTTCAATATCTGATCTACACCAAGATATGACAAGTACATCGTTGATTAAAATATTTAACAAAAACTCATACTTGTTTTTTTTAGTCCCCTACCGGTTTACCGGAGGGGACTTTAGGTTTACCCTCCGTCCGTCTGTCCGTCTGTCCGTCAGTCCGTCCGTCCGTCAGTCCGTCCGTCCACAAAACTGGATCCCGCGATAACGCAAAAAGTACTGAAAATATTTTAATGAAACTTGATATATGGATAGATGGCAGTATGGAGATTATGCACGTCTTTTTCTTTTCTTCCTATGTTGAAAATTCTGGTTGCTATGGCAACAAATAGACTGAAAATATGGCAAATTTTACACATAACCTGGATCCCGCGATAACGCAAAAAGTACTGAAAATATTTTTATGAAACTTGATATATGGATAGATGGCAGTATGAAGATTATGCACATCTTTTTCTTTTCTTCCTATGTTGAAAATTCTGGTTGCTATGGCAACAAAATAGACTGAAAATATGGCAAATTTTACACATAACCTGGATCCAGTGATAACACAAAAAGTACTGAAAATATGTTTATGAAACTTGACATATGGGTAGATGGCAGTATGGAAATTATGCACATTCTTTTCTTATCTTCCTATGTTGAAAATTCTGGTTGCTATGGCAACAAATAGACTGAATTTCAAGATTTCTGATTCTAGTTTTTAAGTTTTTTTCACTAAAAGTTCTTTATTTCTTAAGGTATTTTCTTCAAACTTTAAATATAAGTTGCTTGTCATCAACCACATCATATGTGACAAGGTTTACAACTCTAGCACAAAATTTATCAGAATTACCTCCCTTGAACTTAAAATTTTCATGAAAAAAACATTGTTTTTTTTAATAACTTCTTTTTTTGAATGTATCTACTTCAAACTTCATATAAATGTTTCTTATTATCACTCAACATTTGTGAGTGTTCAATACTCTAGCAAGACTATTTCCAGAATTATGCCCCTTTTGAACTTAGACTTTTTTTTGAGAAATTGGTAATTTTTACTCCAACTTCTTCAATCATGATAGGATTTTAAAAAATGTTATATTTTGATAACAGGGATGTTTAAAAAATAACTTTAGAGTGTCCTTCAGTCTGTCTGTCTGTACATAAAAACTGTTTCCATGTGATAACTTTTAAATAACTTTTTTAACAAATTTACTTAAAATAGGAACATAAGTGAATGCCAAATGGCCCTTCAGAATGTTGCTTGGGCTCTTACCGGTAGGGGACTTATGTATTGCTTGCAATACTATGATAATTGCTTGTTTTTTTAGAAACCGGACTTGCCTCAAAGGATACGCAAACACAGATTGTCTGGGAGAGAGTAATACCCGTGAACCATGTACATGTAAGGCATGCTTTCTTTATTCTGTCTGTAATTAAAATACAACTGACTCTATTATATACTGAGTATATCAATAACGTTGGAGCTGTTTTCATGTACAATATTTTGTAAAACGCATAGCTGAAATGTGCTGCCTGTAACTGTTTGTTTTAAGTAGTACAAAAGAAAATATGTAATAGAATTTAAAGGACATTAAAAATTGATCAGTGAGAAAATGCTGATTTTATAGAACATCTTCACCAGTACGTTTCTGCTAATTTAAAGTACGTGTATCTATCGCAAGATGTTTGTTTGGTACGATTATTTGAAATCGTTGGTACGATTATTTGAAAAAGAAATCCATTCCGTTCCTCATTGTCAACAACATCAACAATTCCTCCTAAATGATTGTATTGATCCGGATATTTTCCTAGACTTATTCTGCCATAAAATCAGTTATAATTGTGTTATTTGGAATTATTTAAGTGACCGGAGTGTGGGAAATCTGGGGCAACTGGTCAGCTTGTTCTATTACATGTGGTGAAGGAGTAAAAACTAGACAGAGGACATGTATGAGTGGAGATGTTCGTGAATGTGAAGGAAATGACACGGACACATCAACATGCTCCGATGCACTAAATTGTCCAAGTACACATTTATCTTTGCCTTATGCATTAGTACAATATCTATTGGTTTTACAGAAGTTAAAATCTAGACTATAGATAGATAAATAGATTGTTAATAAAGTGACAACAAATGAGTTGTACACAGTACAATACTCTTAAACAATATATAAATCAATTTTATAAGTCAATATGAACTACTAATATTCAAACATAACTTAACACTTATCAGTACATGTATTCAAACCATATATATAGAAAATAAACGAAAAAAGTCACTAACTTTCAAGTTTTTATATAAACTACATTCTAATAAAAAATGAAATTCATCCATATGAGTTTTACATACAAAACATTTTCTTTCATTTCTTTGTATTTCATTTGGTGTGTGCCACTGACTTGTTTCTGGTGATAATCTGTTTACTGTCAAGCGGAATTTTGTAAATGCAGTTTGAAAGTATCCAAATAAATCCTTTTAGAGAATTCTTTAAAAGTAATCTGTAAGAAGATGCCCGTGTTGACTTTTCACAAGGTCTTGCAAAATGTTTCTTTAATCTCTATTTATACGATTAAAGGGACTCCACTGAGGGTTTTTGACGTGAAGGGACCAAAAATATTTTCTCAAATTTTTTGTATAACTAGATGTATGTCTAGACCAATAACTCGTGTACAAAATTTCAGATCATTCGCTTACTCCGTTTCTATGTTTTCGTTACCTACACACTGCTTTTCAGTCCTTGACCACGTAATCCATCGTATGTTTGTAAAAATGCTCCCCTGAAGAGAAAAACAATTCCCAACTGAGAAAACCTGTGAGTCTGCACCATCATACTTGAAATTTAAAGTCGTTTTGTTTCTATATATAGCTTTTTATTACTACACTTAATAGGAAGGAACCTGAAAGCTATATGATAAAGTGCATGTAACGATTTTCCCAGGTAAGAAAGTCTTCGGACGAATTTATTTATCTGAAATTTGCACATACTAAAGATTTATGTATATAATGCGGCAGTACCATACATGATAATTCATTATACACTGTATCCTTCAAATTAGTGTAATTGTCACAATATGGTATTTGTTTACAGTTGATGGTATGTTTTCGGTGTGGTCTGCCTGGGATACATGTCCTGTCAGTTGTGGCGGGAGCGCGAAAACCAGAAATCGTTACTGTAATAGCCCTGGCCCTAGTTATGGAGGACGTGACTGTGTAGGAGAGTATAGTGAAGCACAAGTGTGTAATACACAAGATTGTCCACGTAGGTATATCATCACAAGTGTGTAATACACAAGATTGTCCACGTAGGTATACCATCACAAGTGTGTAATACACAAGATTGTCCACGTAGGTATACCATCACAAGTGTGTAATACACAATATTGTCCACGTAGGTATATCATCACAAGTGTGTAATACACAAGATTGTCCACGTAGGTATACCATCACAAGTGTGTAATACACAAGATTGTCCACGTAGGTATACCATCACAAGTGTGTAATACACAAGATTGTCCACGTAGGTATATCAGTTGTTAGAATAAATCCAATAATTACAGTTACCAGATTTTGAATGTTTGTTTCATTTAACGCCTTTTCCCAACAGTATTTCAGTCATTTAGGCGGGTAGTTTCCTAACCATCGTTCCTGGAGAGTTACACCAGTACTAGACTACCTTCCTCCGCGCTAAACTACCAAAGCATCTCCCGGGGATCGAACCCACGCCAGAGAGGTAACTGGATAAGAAGTCATCGACTCTAACCCCTCGACCACGGAGGCGGTCCAGTTACCAGAGTGAATATACATGTAAATATAAATGTTGACAGTTGTTGAGAAATCGTCATATGATCTTTATGTATGTTACCACAATCATTGTCAAAATATCATGCTGAAATATTTAACTCAGTTCTAGGGATTAAGGGACCTTCAGATAAGAGCAAATGAATTCTACATTTTTGTCTCTTTCCCGTCATCCTTTTGCCATTTGATCTTGGAGTACTCTTTAAGTTTTTTCATTGGTTCTTTCCCTTTTCGATGCTCTTTGTGCGATTTCTTTTTCGTCTTGTCTTAAGCAGCTTTCGTGCGGTCCATTTCCTTTCGTTCACATTTCCTGTTCACTATTGTAGGGTCCTCATTATTCTTCTTTTCTTCGCGATTCTTCTCTTGTGACCTTTACACAGCTAAACATATACATAATATATATAATTAATGCTGCTGATCTTTAAAACCTTCCGTTTGAGTTCTAGTATCTTCAACTAGGTACTTTCTGAAGGCACATACGAATGATCTCTTAGTTTTGACTGTGAGGTCATGCTCCACTATGAATTAACCGATTTAGTTTTGGTGCCTTAAAGAAAATGTTACTCACTGGAAATACAGCTGAACCGTCTTTTGTTTCTTTTACATTTTAGCAATAAGAACAGTTATAGTAATGAAGTATTTTGTACGGAAGTACTTTGGTAACTGTTTGGTACCTTGATGACAGATTATTCAAGATAAAGGCTACTGTTTTACGTGATAAAATCATTTAACAAGCCCTTCTATCGAGTATTTAAACTATATAAAGCATATGATTTCTTATTCTAAAGTAAACAGAAACATATATTTATTTCTTAGGCTTAGGCCGGTGCTACTGGGCTTTAGAGACGTTATATTTGTTCATATTTTTCATGTAATATTGTTTTCATTGCCTCCGTATAGTACAAATACAATTGTTTAAACACACTATAGTAGACGTTTTGCTACTGATCATCATTCCAAGGCGATGCCCATCCATGTTCTTCTATATAACTGTCTCATTTATTGTTTATCTTCAACTCGTCTTATCATGCAATATGTCGTGCATATTAAGTACTGTAAATCCTTTCCCCCGCATCTTCCATACTTGCATCTCAAAATTCGTTGCCTTATCCCCCTTTTTATATGCCCGAAAGAATTTCGGGCATATAATGTTATACCCCCTGGCGTCCGTCCGTGCGTCTGTCTATCCGTCCGTCCGTCTATCCGTCCGTTTGCAATTTGGTTTCCGGAGCATAACTTAAGTTCCATTTGTCCCACAATATTCAAACTTCATAGGATGATTGTCCATATTGGGTAGAAGACACCTATTGATTTTGGGGTCACAAGGTCAAGGTCACTATGACCTTAAAACTGAAAACAGTTTCCGGAGCATAACTTAAGTCCAATTTGACCCACAGTGTTCAAACTTAAGATAGGATGATTGTCCATATTGGGTAGAAGACCCCGATTGATTTTGAAGTCACAAGGTCAAATGTTAAGGTCACTATTACTTTAAAACTGAAAACAGTTTCCGGAGCATAACTTAAGTTCCATTTGGCCCACAGTGTTCAAACTTCATAGGATGAGTGTCCATATTAGGTAGAAGACCCCAATTGATTTGACGTCACAAGGTCAAAGGTCAAGGTCACTATTACCTTAAAACTGAAAACAGTTTCCGGGGCATAACTTAAGTTCCATTTGGACCACAATATTCAAACTTCATAGGAGGATTGTTATGTGAAGGAGGTAATTCCAATGTCTTACAAATGCTTCATCTTTACTAAAAAAATCACTTTCGGGCATATAATGCTCCGCCTAGCGGTGCTCTTGTTTTCTTTAATTTCACTTTAAAGCTCCTAAATCTTTCCGACTTGAGTTGTTGATTGCTCGCAGATGACTTTATCTTACAAGGAAGGTTCAGTGTTCTACTTATTGTTGGATTCGTAAGAGACTATGATGACAATTGAGAAGCCATATATCATTAGAATGTAAAACTGTAAAATATTATTAAAATAAATGAGTGATAACTGAAATAATACAACTCAACAGTTTTCATTAAAAGTTGGACGAAGTTAATATAGTGCGTCAAAAATATCATATTTGTTTCTGTTTGCAAATTTAGTAACATACGAGTAGAATATCAAAACAAAAACCTTTAATGTGGAAAAATGTGACTTGTCTCACGATAACTAGTCTAAATACATTAAGAAACAATCCCATGTCTGATGTAGCTGATGTAGTGTATTATCGGAGCCCTAGCTCAACACCTTTCATTTTCTTTACCTAACAACTTTATTTACCTGTAAGTAAACAAATTAATACAGTCGCAATTTTGAAACAATTCAATAATAAACATTCTTCCTAACATGAAAAAAGGTGCTGTCATCAATTTTATGTATATCCTTCCTTAGATGATTCAGTCGAATTGTCAACGAAATGATATCTTTTTTAAATAGGTGATGGGCATTGGACAGATTGGTCATCATGGGATCCTTGCAGTGTGACTTGTGGCAATGGAACAAAAGAACGTACACGCACATGTTCTAACCCAGCCCCGTCCAACGGAGGTGCCGATTGTGTAGGAACAAACAAAAACAATGATGGTTGTAATGAGGCAGTGTGTGACGGTATGGGTTCTGATTCTCATTATTATATTCATCCATAAATACTAGCATTTGTATGTTAAAATAGTGACTTGTTTTGTTTTTTGTAAGTTTTCTTATAATTTTCTTTTGGTTTTTATGCTTTTAGAATAGTTTCAAAACTATATAAATGAGAAAACTGAAAAGAAACACATGACAGGATATATATAGGACCTCTGAGATGAAATGAAAATGTCAACTTTTGTGTTGTTTTATTCATAAGAAGTTACATCAAACAGTTCATACTTTAAAGCGGGTATTTTGTTATTTTTTCTTAGTTGATGGTGAATGGAGCCAGTGGCAAGAATGGGCAGAATGCACGTGTCAGAAAACTCGTCGGAGAAAACGAGACTGTGATAATCCGACACCTGTGGCTAATGGAGCATATTGTATAGGCAGTGCCACAGAGACAGGCCCATGTGTGCCTGATACCAATCTGCTTGTGTGCCCTGGTAAATTTGTCCAGACGTTTGTAGGTTTTGTTTATATGTGTGTTCCAATTGTGTGTATCTGAGCAAATTTTCTTTCTTATTCATTGTCGATGTTATATACGTTAAACACGAAAACAATTACCATGTAGCATTTTACTTGTTTTCATAAACAATATGCTCAATCAGTAAATAATAATTGGAATACAGCTTTATGAAGACAGTACTAAGCTGGTGTAATTTAAATTACATTTTTTTATTACCATTTTAAATCTAATTTAAAATCTGACCTTTTGATGCCCAGCTTTTGTTCAATGTTTTATTAGAAGTTTAAATTAATCGATATTAAATTGGTATGAATACAGTGAATGGTGGTTGGAACACCTGGCTCGAGTGGAGTTACAGGTGCAGTGTGACATGCGGTAACGGCGTGGTTCACAGATACAGACAATGTCTGAACCCAAAACCTATCCATGGCGGAGCTTATTGCGGCGGGGAAACGTCACAAGCAAAGGCGTGTCTTAAACCAGAGTGTCCAAGTAAGATTATTTGTAACTTTACTCTAGTTGATAGATAATTAGTTATGTCGTTGATTAATTTGACTTTAGGTTTTGTTCGTCAATCGCGGATAGTGATATGCATCATTTGAATGAACTGTTGTATTATACTAATTTTATCTCCTAAGACCAACACATTTATGAAAAATATTTCCGTTGTATTCAAAAATTGCCATGTGAAATAAATGAATTTAAAAGAGTCAAGCTGTAGTAATAGCCTTTGTTCGATTAAATAAGTATTCCAAAAAGTTTATATATTACATATTTGATTATATAATAGACAAATCACTTACATGTTCACATTTCAAGCTAATTGGTGTTTTGAATTGAAAATGCAACATGATTGTATTTCAAAGAAGTCCTCAATTTGCGTTTTGCTGATGTATATACCAAATCAATCTTTATTTCGTATGGTACAAATAAAATTGTTTTAAAAAAAAGTTTCGTATTAGAAAAATGTTTCGTATTAAAGTTGACGGAGAATGGTCATCGTGGTCAGCTTGGACACATTGTGACGTCACATGTGAAAATGGAACACAGTACAGAAATCGAACATGCAACAATCCAAAACCGGAGTTTGGAGGAGCGGATTGCCAGGGTGGAACGGATGAGTCGAGGATATGTACGCTAAACCCGTGTCCAAGTACGAATATTTATTTTGTTGTTCTTTAATGTAAGATTGTTTTTCCCCTTGTAGTTGCTCAGATTATATTAAAAAGGAAAGGTTTATAAAGAGACAATTTTACAATAAATTTTATAGTTGATGGTAATTGGTCAGCATGGCTTGAGTGGTCTAGTTGGGATGTTACGTGTGCTAATGGATCAAGGACACGTACTCGAAAGTGTGACAACCCGGCACCACAGAATGGAGGTCAAAACTGCCCTGGAGATTTTAATAAACATGAAAGTCAAGACCTTGGGAATTGTCCAGGTATACAGCAAAATGCTCATTTAGAAATGTATATGGAATAGGCTTAGCAATGTACAAGAATATAATATAGCACAAGTTACATTTCAGTATATGTTATGTTTCTTTGATTAAATTGTACATACATTAAAGGTAATTGTAATTTTCTTACCGATTTAGATAAGAACTTAAGTTAGTTAACATTGAATCAATTAATGGTATGTTACCAACCATTCCTAAAGCAAGAGTATCAATGTCTAATGAATTAAATTCTAATTATAATAGTAAATGGTTCGTGGACTGATTGGACTGCATGGACAAAATGTTCTGTATCGTGTGAAAATGGGACACAATCTAGAACACGCACGTGCTCCAATCCGACACCGATGTATGGTGGAGAAAATTGTACTGGAGTTGATAATGAAAGCCAATTTTGCTCAGAAAGACCTTCATGTATCAGTATGAACATCTTCCTTTCATAATAACGACATAATATATTATTTATATTTCTGTGACACAAGTAAAGCTGATAAGTACTTTTTTAAACTATTGCCAAAAAATACATTTGTTTCAGGCAACATACAAAATGGTCGTATGCTTGAATATCTTAGATTGTACATGCTTTAAGTTACAGCTTGAATTGAGGTGAGAAAAATAGAATCCTGGTTAACAAAATACGTTGGTCATAGGATTAAAAAATATGGCTATAAACTCTTTTCCCTAATTAAATAAATTCATAAATCATTATTTTCCGCTTATCTGTTCAATTAAGTAAAATTTTATACTAGCACATGTATAAACTATTATAATTATGACCAATATATTTCAGTTGATGGGGGTTGGTCAGAATGGAGTAGTTGGTTTGGTTGTAATGCCACGTGTGGAGTGGGGTCTAATATCCGCTACAGGGCCTGCTCTAATCCGATTCCACAAAATCACGGCAAGCCATGCAAAGGAAGATTTGCAGATATTGCTACCTGTAATGAAGCTGAATGTCCAGGTAGATATTTACTTCATTGTGTTCAGATAACATTATCAGATATATCAGATAAATATTGTTAGTGAGATAACATTATCAGATATATCAGACATATATTGTTAGTGAGATAACATTATTAGATATATCAGATAAATATCGTTAGTGAGATAACATTATTAGATATATCAGATAAATATCGTTAGTGAGATAACATTATCAGATATATCAGATAAATATCGTTAGTGAGATAACATTATCAGATATATCAGATAAATATCGTTAGTGAGATAACATTATCAGATATATCAGATAAATATCGTTAGTGAGATAACATTATCAGATATATCAGATAAATATCGTTAGTTAGATAACATTATCAGATATATCAGATAAATATCGTTAGTGAGATAACATTATCAGATATATATTGTTAGTGAGATAACATTATCAGATATATCAGACATTTATTGTTAGTGAGATAACATTATCAGATATATCAGATATATATTGTTAGTGAGATAACATTATCAGATATATCAGACATATATTGTTAATGAGATAACATTAACAGCTATATCAGATATATAGTGTTAGTGAGATAACATTATCAGATATGTCAGATATATATTGTTAGTGAGATAACATTATTAGATATATCAGATATATAGTGTTAGTGAGATAACATTATCAGATATATCAGATAAATATCGTTAGTGAGATAACATTATCAGATATATCAGATAAATATTGTTAGTGAGATAACATTATCAGATACATCAGATATATATTGTTAGTGAGAAAACATTATCACATATATCAGATATATATGGTTAGTGAGATAACATTATCAGACATATCAGACATATATCGTTAGTGAGATAACATTATCAGATATATCAGACATTTATTGTTAGTGAGATAACATTATCAGATATATCAGATAAATATCGTTAGTGAGATAACATTATCAGATATATATTGTTAGTGAGATAACATTATCAGATATATCAGATATATATTGTTAGTGAGATAACATTATCAGATATATCAGATAAATATCGTTAGTGAGATAACATTATCAGATATATCAGATAAATATCGTTAGTGAGATAACATTATCAGATATATCAGATAAATATCGTTAGTGAGATAACATTATCAGATATATCAGATATATATTGTTAGTGAGATAACATTATCAGATATATCAGATAAATATCGTTAGTGAGATAACATTATCAGATATATATTGTTAGTGAGATAACATTATCAGATATATCAGACATATATTGTTAATGAGATAACATAAACAGATATATCAGATATATAGTGTTAGTGAGATAACATTATCAGATATATCAGATATATATTGTTAGTGAGATAACATTATTAGATATATCAGATATATAGTGTTAGTGAGATAACATTATCAGATATATCAGATAAATATCGTAAGTGAGATAACATTATCAGATATATCAGACATATATTGTTAGTGAGATAACATTATTAGATATATCAGATAAATATCGTTAGTGAGATAACATTATCAGATATATCAGACATATATTGTTAGTGAGATAACATTATTAGATATATCAGATAAATATCGTTAGTGAGATAACATTATCAGATATATCAGACATATATTGTTAGTGAGATAACATTATCAGATATATCAGACATATATTGTTAGTGAAAATTCGTTTTAAATTTCATCACCTGACAAAATTAGTTAAGGCCTGTAGATGTCCTCTGTCAAATGTGAGATGAAAAGTGAAGAAAGTTTGACATGACCAGTATATAAAACTATTTTGTGATAAATTGTTTTGGTCACTGTGACTTTAACGACAGTCTTCAGATTTGGTAAAGAGATGTTAACGTGTCTACTTGGTTACTATTATGACTATGAGGACATGGATATGCCAGAAACCTCACGTATAACATTGATACCTCTTGTGTTTGAAGGTTATTTAATACAATAAACACGTTTTAAACTTAATATATACAACTCCGGAAATGACGTGTTTTAACATTATATAAGCGGGCACGTTTGATCTCGCCTAAAGCCAGTAGACAGTAGTCATGTCATATTGTACTGCCTGCAACATGAAAACAGTTTTCAGATGTTAAGATATTCATTGTTGGATATTTAAGAGATATCTGCTATCATAAGTACACTATAATAATTGATTTTGCCATTATCAATGCCATAACTGCTACCATAAGTACACTATAATAATTGATTTTGCCATTATCAATGCCAAAATTGCTATCATAAGTACACTTTAATAATTGATTTTGCCATACTGCTATCATAAGTACACTATGATATTTGATTTTGCCATTATCAATGCCATTATAGCATGTTCAGCTTGTTATTATAACGTACTTCTGTTTTACAGTGGATGGTAATTGGGCAGATTGGCAAGCCTGGGGTAGCTGTTCTGTTACATGCTCGCATGGTATCAACCAGAGAACACGAACATGTTCAAATCCCTTACCAAAAGGCGGTGGTAAACAATGTGCTGGAAACTTCACAGAATCAGGAGACTGTTATGAAGGTGAATGTCCTGGTAAGTACATTAAATAATATAAATATAGTTATCAAACTTTAAGTCAAAATTATATGCTAAATGAAGTCGATTTTTGAAAAATGTGGATTTGACAGCAACACGGTTGTAATCACATATCAAAACAATTGTGCTGTTTCGGAAATAAAACCGTACAGATTTTGATTTGCTGATTGTTATTAATTAGTACTTTTAATTATAAGAATTGTGTATGTTAGGTCAAATATCATTTGTGTGTAAAAACGGTAAAGTATTATCTGTGACGTTTGTTATCTAAATTACAAATAAAAACATAGTCGTAGCCATTTTGGTCGATGAAGTTTTTCTAGTCCTAGTCGTGGTCATGTTCGCAATTTTCGGCGAAGTCTTGTAAGTCGTAGTCGTAATAGTCAAAGTAATTGTAGCTGTGCCTTAGTTGTCGGCTTATTTTTGAAGTCGCTGTTGCTTATTCGTAAACGTCGTATTGGCCGGGTTGTCGCTACCTTCGGGATCGTAGTCGTTTAATTTGTAATCGTAGAAATGGTCGTAGCCATCGGCGAACTCGAAAAATCGTAGATATACGATAAGTCATAGTGGTTATAGTAGTGGTAATTGTCGTCATAGTTGTACTCGTGGTCATTAATGATGTAGAAAATGTCGTGGACAAAGTCGTCGTCGAAGTCGAACTCTCTTAGTCGTAAAAGTTGTAGTCGTGGTTGCTGTCATAGTCGTGGTAGACGTAGGCGTAGTCGCAGCATAGACGAAAAAAGTGTGGACAATCACCAGTTTGGTCATCTTACGAAAATGAGCTGTATACGGTGATATGCAACATCTTTACGTTTACAGCTAACGGGATGCTGTATTCGATGTAAGCTGTATACGGTCGTACATGCAACGTATACAGCTCGCGTGTAAGCTATATAAGTCATAACCTGTATACGGTGCAACACGACAGTCAAATCAGTGCAAGACCGGTTTTGTCGTGCTTTCCATATTTTGAGCCCTGTTCTTGTGAAACAAAACGTTATTACATACTTTTTCAGAATATTTCTTAGATGTGGCGATATACTCGTATGTTTTACTATCTGATTATTGTCGACATGATCTACCATACCTTTCCACAACTGATATAAAAAGTGTTTGTGTCTTCTTTTTACTTGAACAAACTTGTTTTCATTTATATTTGTACATTTTCTCAGAAACTTTCAGAAAATAAAAGGTTCAGATGAGTATGAGACGTATACACTCTTGTGTGTGTGCGTTTTTTTTTTTTTTGTTTTTTTTTTATTTTTTTTTATTTTTTTTTTTTTTTTTCTGGTCATTAATTTACAAATCGTATATCTATTAACTTGCTGTGTTTTAGTTGATGGAGAATGGACAGAATGGGCTGTGTGGACAACTTGTTCAGCAACATGTGGCATTGGTTACAAATTTAGAAACAGATCGTGTAACAATCCCGCTCCACAATATGGTGGGGTCAATTGTTCAGGCAATTACGATGACAATTCAACATGTTCAATTACCCACTGTCCAAGTAAGTGTATTACCTTAGATATTAAACAGAACACTTTTTTGTACACCATACTTATTAATGCTTCTTAGAATTGTTAATTAATATTCATTAATATAAAACACTAGTGAGATTATAAACTAAATTGTTTTTGTATTGTGCCACCAATGCTGTTTCCAATGTTATAACTGTAGTAAATTGGCTATAATGCTAATTGCAAAACTCAGATATTCAAATAAATGTTTTTTATTGGCTTAAACAATGAATATAAAAACTAACAAAAAAACGTAAGTTACCTTAACTGGGATTTGAACTCCAGACATCTCGTTTCCTAAACGAGCGTGTTTCCCCTCGGCCACGGGGAAGTTATAGGATAATAGCCAGAAGAAAACCACATTATTCTAAATTAAGGTTTGTAACCCTTATTAATTTCGAGATATTTTGTTCACGGTAAACCTGTTATTTAACATTGATGTAAATAATCATGGAGCTTAATATAAGCATGTATATCTGTAAAGAATTACACAATGTTAGAAATATTTGACCAATCAGGAACTATTTTTTCTTCCCCGGGAAGGCTTGAAAAGTAATGCACCTGTCATTTGACAACCTTTACGCAGTGATCTCCCCTTATTTTTTCGTCGTTATTGTACTTATAAAGGGAAGTAACCACTTCGAGGAGTTCGGACTACTTTCGGTTTTTGCAAATAAGCATATCAATGTCTGAAATTTCGCTACCATAATTTGTTTGGTCTGACGACCTAAACAAATATTTGTTAGGTCATTATGGATTGATTCCCCAACATATACTGATCATTCGAACGAGGAGCGGGGAGAATAAATGGGATCACCATAAGTATTTGTGGCCCGAGAAAAAGAAAAACACAATATGTAATACGACAGCTTATTTAGAGATTAAGAGAAAATATTATTGTGTAAGTTTGCAACTAAAGCAGAGTGATATTATATTTTACATTGCGAGACGAAGTGTACATGTGTTTGTCTAAACTGCATAGAAGTAACAAAGTAAATTAGAGTAAATCGTTTAAGAAAACGAGAAGCACCTTATCTGATACCATATATTGCAAGTTGACGGACAATGGGGATCATGGCATGAATGGAGCGATTGTTCTACTACATGTGGTAGCGGCTTCAAACTAAGGAATCGTACCTGTGATAATCCACCAAAGTTCGGGGGAGCAAACTGTTCCGGTATGACCACAGAATCTGATACCTGCCTAAAAGAATTGTGCCCAGGTAAATATATTTCTAGATGTATTTGGTGTATTTATAGTTATTTATTGCTAAATGCAATTATGATATTTTTCTTTTGTTTCTTGGAATGAAAATAAACGAGTACTAAGTAATTATTTATTTGTCTTATTGAACCTTTTCGAATATTTCATAATTTTTTATTTCATCTTAAGGTAATTTACATTTCTACTTACTGACATATATATGTATACCTAAATGTTTTGAACATAGCATTTGATTTATAACAATTAGCACCAGGTGGCTGGGGTCCTTGGCAGCCATGGAGTCCGTGTTTGGGAAGTTGCACAGCAGCAAATAAGCAGCGTTTCAGAAATTGCGACCACCCCGCACCAGTAAATGGGGGAGACTACTGTGCAGGGAAACCTATCGAATCGCAGAGTTGTCGTCCCACAGGATGTAAAAGAGCTGCACGTGAGTACATGTGAATTATATAACACTGGTTTCACATAACATACTTATAGGCCTAAATCTACTGTATTATAATAGTCATAATTTTAGTAGTTATAGCTTCAAATTTATAATTTTAAGATTTTCATTTAAAAATCGTTTTCATCTTCTTTTAAAACAAGCCTTTATATCTAAGATTAAAAAATATTTTGTTAGAACTAGAGACCATTTTAAAGCCCATAAGATGGTTTGTCCCTTAAGTAAATATTCATATTTGCACCTTACTTTTTTATTTTGTTTTTGTTCAGCAAAATTAACAGCGTCCGCAAATAATTTACGTCTCTTACTTTAGGTTGGTGGTGTACTTTTATATTGTGATTTTGACTACGTCTGATTATCATAATATATAGCATTTAAGATGGTGCATGACCTACCTTGTCTTTGTATGAATAAAATAAAGTCACATCAATTTGCCTACTTTCAAACGTATACATAACATAACATAACATAATCTTTATTTGGCATAAAATAGCATGAGCATACATATAGCCAATATACTTTCAATTACATATGAAAAGGGATGAACGTGTTACAAACATTGTACAATATTTAACAATTTACAGAAGAATGGTACAAAACAACAATTAATACTGAACAGAATAGAACAATAAATTAACCTCTTAAAAGTAATATATTTTCAGTTTATTTTATTCTAAATATTTTGTAATTCTCTTTTTTGAAATGCAAAGTATAAATATTTTGATAAATTGATAATTTCTTTAGGATTTCTACTTGTCATCAGTAATTCGAATTTTTTAATAGTAGGCCACCTACAAAAATATGGTTTTAGATATTGTTTCCTTAAGTTATAATAATTTGGACATATAAGGAGGAAATGAAACTCATTTTCAATTACATTCATGGTACATTTTTGGCACTTTCTTTCTTCCCTAGGCGTTCCTTGATGTCTACCTGTTTCAATGGCAAGATTATGTGCTGACAGTCTAAATTTTGTTAAAGCTATTCTGAATTTATTTGTATTTATAACACTTAGATATAAGTCTTGATTAAATTCATGTTTGAAAATACAATAGGAAGATAATCTACTTGAATTTTTTATTTTTCTATACCAGTCTTGTTTATATATGTCCAAAATCCTGTTTTTTATAGAAATGAAATTATTTTGATTAGCAGTATGATTTAACCATAAATTAGACATCCCAATCTCCTGAAGAATAGTTCTATATGAATTTTCGTTGTCAGCGTCAATTTTAAGTATGTTGTACATTTGTTTAAGAAAACAATGTTCTTCGAGATTTATAATCTTTAGCCAATATTTAACAAGTATAATTTTTCTTTGAATTTTCATTGGATGTCGGCCAAGCTCTCCGTATAGACCCTCTAAATTTGTTGACTTCCTAACATTAAGAACTTTTCGTAAAAATTTACAATGAACTAATTCAATATCCTTTGCTTCTTCATATCCAAATACTTCTGCCCCATAATTAAGAATAGAACTTACAAGACTGTCGAAAAGCTTGCATTTATCCACGACTTTTAATTCTAACTGATTGAATACAATAAATAAATTATGGAGAGCGTAAAGTATACTAGTACTGTGTTAGTGTTCACATTTACATTCAGATAACACCAAGATTGTTGTCATACCATCAATTCACGGTCACGATCCATGATAATCATGTCAACAAGATAATTAAAACATGTCTTCTTTGTATAGACCTTTTTATAGTACGAATTTCCATAGTAACGAATGTTGCATTTCGCATATGCGCATTTTGTGTAGGGCAAAAAAGCAATAACGAGGACTACAATTTATCTTAGTTAAAGGCTTTAATAGACGTGATTTCAAGTAAAGTCATCCAGAGAAACAGTAATTTTGGGATGACTTAAAGAAGTAAGTACGTTAAACGTAAATTGATAACAGACATACGAAACTATGAGGGACAAATAATTTTATGAAAAAAAAAACCGCATGAACATAAGCCCTTTTTTAAGATATCATTAGACGACTTTCCTATCAGAAATTCAAATTGAAACAGCAAGGGTGTTAAAGACAAAATATTTTACTTCCCATGTATTACATAATAAAACGAATACGAATACACAAAGTATTCGTATTACATAAAACTACACAATCTGTATTGTACACTTCCTTTGAATAAGTGGATTGGCAAGGCGGTAAGTGCCAAACAGATTGACACGTGACTGTGTTTATTTCCAACCATTCAACCGGGAGGGTTAAAGCTACATTAAATAAATTTCATTAAAACAGAAATGGCGACATTTTATTAATAAATTGCGTTTCAAATCGACTCCAGATTTTATTTTGGTGACAAGACAACCAAAATAAGATTTATAAGCATAAAAAATTGGCAACCTCATAGTGGCGAAATCGGAAGTACAATAATAATTATTTCTGTTTGCATGAGAAACTCCGCCCTCGGTTCATCCATACATCAATATTAAATAAACAAACATGACTATGTGCAGCAGTTCTAATCTAACGGTATATTTCCGCATTGTAACGGATGTTTTCATACAAATTTAATCCTTATTATGAGATGATTACTTTTTCTGAACCACAGGCCTAGTGCACCGTGAAGCTAAAACGGTTAATGTGTGTTTGCACAAGAAAATCTCATATTTACTGTGTTCCGGATTGCAACTATAACAATGTGATGTAGCGCATACACGAGCTGATTATTGTCTTCATTTGCATGTTAAAATTTGTATACGAACTTTAGTGTTACCGTGGGGTTTTCCGTTTAAAATCCTAATTTATGAACAATATTTGATTACATTTACAACATAACTGTTAAAAAGGTTTATGAAACTGTATAATGCTTGTTTTTTTAGGGCGACGGCAAAATATTTTTGCATATTTATTTAATGTAACTTTAAGTACCATGGCATAGTTAATCACGCAAAAGTTTGAAAATCGTAATATTAGTAACTTTTACATACAGTCGACTATGTATTAAGAGACCACTCAAGGGACTGCCAAAAAGTGGTCTCTTAATAAAGTGGTCTCTCAATAGAATTCTGGAAAATTCGAGACTTTTTATATTACAAGTCATAGGTATAATAACATATTTTTATAAAAACAAAAACTGTACAATATTATATATGTATTACAGTTTCATTAATTTCATTTATGCCTTTCGTTTAAAAAAGTCATCAATATGTGTTTGGGTTTTTTTAGTCGAAATTTGTGTACAAATGTGATCTACGCTCATAATACTATTAACAGGAAATTTTGACCTTGAAACAAAGCATATTGTCATATATTATTAATATGTTCATACACATCTCATGCTGAACATACTTTCAAATCATCAGCCAGACCTCTAAATAATTTTTCTTCTTGATTTTTTCAGCAATTAGTTTTCACACTATCCCGATTTCAAATATTAAAGATGTATACCAATCGCATGAATTTTTATGGATTTTGAGGTGACAAATAGTGTGACGTGCATTTACATGTGTAACGAGGAACCGGATAACAAAAAGTGTGTTATTTCACTACCCATCGTAATTTCTCAATATTTTGAAAAATCATGGAAATATATTTATGTGACTAATAACTTTTTTGTTTGGCATCAATCGGATAAATGATAAAATCAAGTAAACTGTTAACTCAAATGCATTAAAATTGGCCACAAAGCTTTAAAGGCATCTTTTATAATAAAAAATTAGAGCTATTTCATATAATTTTCTACTTTTTACCTAAAACTAACTCGGAATTGTCAACAAAATTCTACAATATTTCCATGTAGGGCGATGCTTTTTTTGTTTCGTTACGCAGATTGCGCATACTCGAGAAAATACTACTTCCGATCGATTTATCATTAGCAACGGACCGCGTCGTATAAAGGTCTATAGACAGCAAGTAATACAGTCCTATAATGAATTACTAGTACTTGTGAAAATTTTAAGTAATTGAAGAAAGCTGGGACGGAAGATCTTTCTGTCCCAGAAGAAAGTAACAGTTTGTCCTAAGGTTAAAATAGAAATATTTCATTATATATACAATGTATAGCGGTAAATGGACATTTTCGTCCCATAACACATATACACTATAAATGAATAATTTAATAATGTTCTGCCGTTGTTCCTGGTATATCAGTCAGTATTCCATTTTAAACACCTTTGAATGTCAATAAGAATCAGATTCAAGAGGATAGGACGAGGTTATAGTCTGATAGCTACATTAGACTTTAAAGTTGAATCATAAACATATATATTTAAGTATTCAAGTGCTATCAATGTGACATTGACCATCAGGGAACATTGTGTACCAAAATAAAGCAGACAGATTGTCATGAACCTTACTGTGTCAACGAACTCACAAGCTTGGCTGATGGCACGAGAATAATTGATAGAAGGAACGTTCAGTTTGTTTTAAATAATTTATCTTAAACTGTGCGTAAGATTTTTTTAAAAATAAAGATTAAAATAGATCCACAGTTTAGATCATTTATTGAAATACAGTATTGAGTATTGATAATTGCAGTCTAATGTTTTATGTTTGAATGTTAAGAAATATTTTTAAAAAGTGCCTCTAACCGGAAATCCATGTTAAAAATATCTGTTTCACGTAAAGAAGACAATCATTTACCTTCACGCAAGACAAATTGTATTTACATGTAACCTCGTGAATATCCTACACAAACCTAATGAATGATTTTCAATGGATGATATGTCACTAATAGTATACATATAATGAGACCATTATTATTATTCCTGCGGTCTGAAGACCGCAGGGTATTGGTACGCGTTTAACTTTTGAGGCATGGAGGAGCACGTGACCTGTTTTCGGAACATGGAGGAGCATGTGATCTGTAAACCGCACATGATGGTAAATTGACCTTTTCGAAAACCTAGCTAAATACCGTTAGCCGGTACGTTACGGATTTACCTCTAGGGAATTGTCCGAATTACACCTTATTAACAACAAAAAAACTATTACGTGGTATTTCTAATTTTCTATAATTATTTTACCGTTTAAGGTTGAAAAGCTTGAATGATGTGTTTGAAAATTATCAATGTTTCTTTAATATCTATCTCAAATTTTACAAACAATAAGTTGTTTATACTGAAAATCTACAAAATTAAAATATTCGTAGTGGCATCTGCCATACCAAATAGAGATATTTTCTGCGTAAACTTATGTGTTTACTTTTTATTTTTTTGCTCGGATTTATTCAGAAAGTGGTATTTTATCATTTTCTTGAAAAGAAATAATTGTTATATGTTCGACCTTCTCCGGTCTCAGGTCTTCAACGGTCACTAGTTTCCAAAGACCTTCTTCTATATTGATCGATTATTGTCAACTATAATCCTGATAAAAACGTTTATTTATCCACCGAAACAATGTTGAAAATAGTTAAATGAAATATCTTTATATTATTAAAAATGTTCCCCGCAGGAAACCATTTTACTTGTACTTCTATTGTTATGTTATATCAGATGTGGGACACAACATGAGTGTGATACAAACTGGTGGGCACATACACGTAATAGAGAGGAATGTATGTTGAATGACGTCAATAGGACGCTCACGAGCGACAGACGCTGTACCTTCTGCTGTGTGAACGAGCTCTGTAACGCAGATGTTATACCACCTGCGGACACGCTTTATGAACCATTGCCTTGATGTGACAAATATTTCTTATTGGAAAATGAAATATATGATACAATCATTTTGGGCGTCTTGTATTTAATTATGAATATTAGAATATATAACTTGTTTCATGTTTCATTAAATGGTTTGACATCGGTGACCAGAAACTAGAACGCAAGACCCTCTCGACTGTTTTAGCGTTAAGTAAGTCCAGATTTTAATTAAATTAATTAATTTTAAAACAATTAACTGATAAGTTTCCATGAAATTATGATTGTTATAAACACAGTACGCTGTGTTTAATTATCTGATAAGTTTACCACCTAATTAACACAATCTTATATAGACCAGTCAGTTATTTATAAACAATTCTTATTAGAGAATACAGAAAGGACATGAAAACAAAAAAAAATTGAATGAAATATGAACAAAAAGTGAAATAAAATAGAATAAGTGTGCGAAAAGCTCCGATAATTTAGCTTTAAATATTTTAGAGATTTTTAGCTTTTAATAGTTTTAGAGATATTTTCTTAACTGAGACTTACTTTTTAAGACATATGATTAAGCGACTATGCTCAAACTTGAACCGTCAAATTGTTCATTGTCGGTTTGACTAAAATATGCAACTCTTTGGCATGGGTTGTAAATTTGTGTAAAAATAGTAATGCTAGAAGTCATAGAATGTCAAATTCCCCGTCGTACAGGAGAAAAATTATAAAGAGGATAGTCCCTTAAACAATCGCTAAGATTAAATTGCACACCAAAAGGAAATAAAAATTACAATGCTAGTCTATGCCATGGAGTTTCAAGCTTATATCTGTTAAACAATTAGCGTTACAACCTCATAATAAATACTCATTTTAAAAGGAAAGGCTTGCCCCGTTGTGCCATCATCCCATCCCTTTAAAAATGATTTTTAAAAAAAAAACAAGATATGTTTGTAAAACATGTATGCCCCCTATCAGCAGCCAATTAGTCATGTGATAAGGTTATTATGCATGACTTCTGACCCAGTGATCAAACAATTAATAAGGGTTATAAAGTATCTACTGGTCATGACCTTGACCTTTGACCTCTTGACCCAAAACTCAATAGGGGTCATCTGCTGGTCACGACCAATCATCATACAAAGTTTGAAGTTCCTAGGCCTAGGCGTTTTTAGTAAATTGATCAGAAACCGTTTTTACCTACAAGGTCAATGTGACCTTGACCTTTGACCCCTTGACCCCAAAACAATAGGGGTCATCTGCTGGTCATGACCAATCACCATGCCTTGGTTGAAGTTCCTAGGCCTAAGGGTTCTCTTATTATTGATCGGAAACCGTTTTAACATACAAGGTCAATGTGACCTTGACCTTTGACCCCAAAATCAATAGGGGTCATCTGCTGGTCATGACCAATCACCATGCCAAGTTTGAAGTTCTTGGGCCGAAGCGTTCTTTAGTTATTGATCAGAAACCGTTTTTACTTACAAGGTCATTGTGACCTTGACCTTTGACCCCTTAATCCCAAAATCAATAGGAGTAATCTGCTGGTCATGACAAATCACCATACCAAGTTTGAAGTTCCTAGGCCTAAGTGTTCTTGAGAAATTGATCAGAAACCGTTTTTACTTAAAAGGTCAATGTGACCTTGACCTTTGACCCCTTCACCTAAAACTCAATAGGGGTCTTCTGCTGGTCATGACCAATCATCACACAAAGGTTGAAGTTCCTAGGCCTAAGCGTTTTTAGTTTATTGATCGGAAACCGTTTTTACCTACAAGGTCAATGTGACCTTGACCTTTGACCCCTTGACCCCAAAATCAATAGGTCATCTGCTGGTCATGACCAATCACCATACCAAGTTTGAAGTTCCTAGGCATAAGGGTTCTTAAGTTATTGATCGGAAAGCATTTTTACCTACAAGGTCAATGTGACCTTGCCCTTTAACTCCTTAACCCCAAAATCAATAGGGGTCATCTGCTGGTCATGACCAATCACCATACCAAGTTTGAAGTTCCTAGGCCTAAGGGTTCTTTAGTTATTGATCGGAAACCGTTTTTACCTAAGAGGTCAATGTGACCTTGACCTTTGACCCCTTGACCCCAAAATCAATAGGATTCATCTACTGATCATGACCAATCGACATCTCAAGTTTGAAGTCCCTAGGCCTAAGGGTTCTTTCATTATTGATCGGAAACTGTTTTTACCTACAAGGTCAATGTGACCTTGACCTTTGACCCCTTAACCCCAAAATCAATAGGGGTCATCTGATTGGTCATAACCAATCATCATACCAAGTTTGAAGTTCCTAGGTCTTAAGGTTCTTTAGTTATTGATTGGAAACCGTTTTTACCTACAAGGTCAATGTGACCTTGACCTTTGACCCCTTGACCCCAAAATCAATAAGGGTCATCTACTGATCATGACCAATCACCATACCAAGTTTGAAGTTCCTAGGCCTTAAGGTTCTTTAGTTATTGATCGGAAACCGTTTTTGCTTTCAAGGTCAATGTGACCTTGACCTTTGACCCCTTGACCCCAAAATCAATAGGGGTCATCTACTGATCATGACCAATCACCATACCAAGTTTGAAGTTCCTAGGCCTTAAGGTTCTTTAGTTATTGATCGGAAACCGTTTTTGCTTTCAAGGTCAATGTGACCTTGACCTTTGACCCCTTGACCCCAAAATCAATAGGGGTCATCTACTGGTCATGACCAATCACCATGCCAAGTTTGAAGTTCCTAGGCCTTAAGGTTCTTTAGTTATTGATCGGAAACCGTTTTTGCTTTCAAGGTCAATGTGACCTTGACCTTTGACCCCTTGACCCCAAAATCAATAGGGGTCATCTACTGGTCATGACCAATCACCATACCAAGTTTGAAGTTCCTAGGCCTAAGGGTTCTTTAGTTATCACTCGGAAACCATTTGGTCTACGGACCGACGGACCGACGGACCGACAAGTGCAAAGCAATATACCCCCTTTTCTTCGAAATGGGGGCATAAAAACTGCTAAAGCAACTCTTTATGATAAAGAAATAATTATATTTAAAAAATATAATAAATTGACATTATATACCGGTAAATAACAAGGTAGGTATAGAGTGTCAATTTATTATCACTATTTTTTTAATTATTTGTATATCATAAAGGGTTTATTTAGGATTTTTTTTTTAAATATGTTTCACTTTTAAAGGAGTAGGTAAGGTAACCCCAAGACTGGACGAGCACCTGTACCCATTTGTGCCAACAGTGTTATGCGTGCAAATTTGGACAAAAGAAGGACCAGAGGTCCGCTGATTATAACTGAACCAGAACATGCTGACGATAACAGTAACAACTTTTTTTGTAAAAACGAATATTTTTTTGTCAAAAACGATTTGAAATCTATTTCTCTATTGTATAAAACTAATAAAGAAAATAATCAATCGTAAAAATACTAACATTGGCTCTCCCACGTGGAGGAAATAAAAGTATCTATCTATCATACTGAAGGGAAACAGCAGAGTCATTCGTTTTGGCAGTTGCTAATTTCATTTAAATAGCAGCTTTATAGACAAATGAATGCACTAAAAGACTTAGTTACGTGGTACCAATTAATATGCATTTATCAACTATGATTCACCTAAAATATCTATGTCACTTGTCTATTGATCACAGATATACCGACAACACAGGATGCGCTATCTGTAGATCAGCACGTGGTAAGGTTAATGATATGCATGGGCTATCTTTAGATTACCTATCTCCTGTAGTTTTAACTCCACGTTAGAATTGCGTTTAAATATAAGACAAATTAGATCTAAATATAACTCGATCACAGACAAATGTGATTGAGCTATGCAATTTTAAACTTGTTCGCACTAATTCTCTGTGTGATTCGGTCACGATCTTTTGGAAAGTAGGACCGTCCTTTGGAGACGGAATACTACTACAGTAGCCATTCTCTATTGTATGAAACAAATAAAGACAAAAATCAATCATAAAAGAAACTAACTTTACCTCTTGAAAACGAATTGAAACGGAACATTTTCGTTTATAATTAATTTCTTCCTTCTACCGATAAATCAAGTAAAAATAAGAAACAAACTGGGATTACCGAAGTAACTAAAAATAACTTTCCGTAATATTACTTCGTCTCATTCCGCAGTATGACGGAATCGCCCGAATTGCCACGAATGCAGCGGAAACCTAGACTGGTTTTCCGTTCCATCATGCACTAACAAATGTAAGCAGGAAACCACCTAACCGGAACAACTTTTTCAAAACAATAGCTTGCGGCTGTGCAAGCTAAAAATAACATGAAAGCACGAAACAATAACAAAAGACAATATTAAATAAATCATGTGATGAGTTGTCATTCTTGTTAACTGTTTACAATGACCAATACTCTAATAACATTCCGAATAAATAACTATAAAGCTTTATGAATTCTGGACAAAAATTATGCAAGAAAAATAACAGAGATTTAAGCTCCAATTACAAAAAGTATTTTTGGCTAATGCTCTGGACAAATATTAGCATTAAAATAACGAAAGAGAAATAACTTAAAAGATGATTATTATAGTTATTAATCTTGTGAAAAGTTCAACTACCTCTTAAATTAGATACATCTCCCTGGTATGTTTCAAATTGATATTCAAAATACGATTTGAGTATAACAAACAAAAAGCAACATTTATAGAAAGTATAATGGTACTGTAGAGTTATTCTATCTTTGCAAAGCACTCCTCCTGAATAAGTTCCATTCACATATGAAGCTTTAAGGTGATATCTCAAATACATGCACTTTTATGCTCTAGGAAAAATTTACTTAATTAATTACTAAAACAATTACAGAAATAAGAGTTATTATTCTTGCGAGCTGCACTCCATCTTAATGATCAATCCACCTATAAAGTTTCAAGTTGCTCCCTCAGTCATAAAAAAGATCACGAAGGGCAATAACTCAGAGATAATTATGAATACCATGAGTATCATTTCTGTGAATTGCAGTCCTTCAGAAAAAAGATGTATTCACGTTTATATCTCATAAACATACCAAAGTTACGCTCCGGATAAAAATAAGCATGAAAAATATCAAAAGGCAATAACTTAAACATTATGAAAGGTAGAGTTATCATTCTTGGGCACTACATTCCTGGATGAAATATGTCCACCTACAGGTTTCAAGTTGATTCCTCGAAAACGTTTCATGTTATGCTCCGGACAAAAATTAATGATGACTACAATACAACTTTACCGAAAGTATTAACTTTGTTAACATACTCTCATATATATAAAAGCTGTTAGTAAAACAGTGTGCTTGACTATTCTCAATGCTTAAAAGTAAAGCAAGAGCCTTGATAATGTAACTTTTTAAATTCAAAAAGAGCCATAATTGTGTCAAAATCCATGTTAGAACAGTGGTCTATTATACTCTCGAATAAATGTGTGGAGTTTGAACCCATTCCCTTCATTAGTTTTTGAGTTACAAACTTGCACCAATGTGTGACGCCGACACCGGTGCCGCCACCCTGGATGACAACAATGGCTCTCCCTATTCTTCGAAAAGTCGAGCTTAGATGCATTTTTTCTTCTTTTTGTTTTGTCAGATTATTCTTTTCTTCCTTAATTTATAAGCAAAATTTTTAATTAAGAAAAAATTGAAGTTTTATGTATAATTTTTACTGTGAAATGTATGAAATTGGATAGCATAACGAATTCAAATGATTATAATTTAAAATTAGCATGGTAAACTTTCTTTATATTTTGCACAAATGTTAAGGATAGTTTCCAAATAATTATTATTAAAAAATATTTGATGCCTCGATTACATTAGACAAAATCTGATGTTTTTTCTAACACCACCCTCGTCTTATTTGATGGCCCAGTCAATAGTGGAGTCCATAAAACTTGAGCGCATACATCGTATGGGAGCGCCCGGCTCTCGTCGGGACCGCAACGTTGTTATAAAATTTGCGTTTTTCTCAGACAGGGAGATTGTTCGTCGGCAAAAGCGTTTGTTCAGAGGATCGGATTATTACCTTTATGAACAATTCCCGCCGGAAATAGCAGCCCGACGAAGGAGGTTAGTACCAAAACTACAGGAGGCAATTAAGGCCAACAAAAAGGCATGGATGGTATATGATACCCTTTATATCGATGGACAGCCAGTTAAGTGTCAATAGGAACGGACGGAGAATGGGCTTGCCTGGAACTGTAACGGTTTAACAGACAGCAGACTATCAGACCCAGAATTTATTTCTTTTTTGACGAAATATGACATTATTATTATTAGTGAATCATGGACCGATAATAATTCTGTTGTTGATATTGAAAATTTTGCTACATATAACTTTTTCAGGAAATTTAAGCATAAGAAAGCTAAGCGTAATAGTGGAGGAATTACCATATATGTTAGAAATACTTGTAATGAGGGAGTGTCCGTAGTAAAAAATCACTTTGATACTATTATTTGGTTAAAGCTAAATGCATTTTTTTTTCAATTTTGATAGAGATATTTACTTATGTGGTCTATATTTATGGTCCGATGAGTCGCCGGCTGCTAATGTAATTGATGCGGATCTGTTCGAACTATTAATGCAAGACATCTATTACTTTGATCAAATCGGATGTATGTTATTGGCGGGGGAACTGGAATTGTAGAGTAGGAAATAGGCCAGATTATATACTTTGTGATTCAAATATAAATTTTACGGAGGATTTGAATTATATACCCGATGAGACCCTTCCCAGAACCTCATGCGATATCGTATGCAATAGCCGGGGATTAAAAATGTTAGATCTGTGTAAAGCAACAGGTTTGCGAATTGCTAATGGGCGTTATATAAACACGGACTCCTTTACATTTTTAACCGTAATTCAAGCAGTACAATCGACTATCTTTTGTTAAAAGAGTTTCACTCACTTAATTCTTTTGAAATATTACCTTTCAACACATTTAGCGACCACGCAGCGTTGTCGTTTAATATAAATGGAATTGAGCCGTATCGTACAGATACAGATGTACATTCTTCCGAATCACATATTTACTATAAATGGAAAGCTGATAAAAAGGCATCATTTAGAAGCAATATTATTGGAAATTTAAATATTTTTAATAATACTGATTTTGATGACACTCTTGACGTAGATTCAGTAGTAACGCAGTTCTCGCGAGCTATTTTAGACGCGGCGGATTCATTATTTAAAAAAGAATATAAGGGTAATTCAAATAATAGGAACACGGCGCGTGATAATAGTTCTTCATGGTTCGATGATGAATGTTTAATGCTTAAAAATGAATTTAAAAACACACTAATTTTATTTAATTACTGCAAGTCTGATTATAATAGAGCGCAGTTGTGCGACGCAAGGAAACGTTTCAAATATATTTCACGCAAAAAGAAACGTGCACATAAAATAAAGAAATCAAGGGAATTGACCGATCTAAAAAATAAAAAGCCTCGTGACTTCTGGAAACATTTTAAGGCAAAATATAATAATTCAAATGGTAATATATCGCCGGATGAGTTTAAGACATATTTCTCTGGATTATTTAGTTATATTAGGACAACTTCCATTGATAATGTTGAAACTTTCAACGAAACTTCCTATTTTAATGTGAATGATTCAACATTCAGTGAACTTAATGGCCCTATATCGCTACAAGAGGTTATCACAGCAGTAAAAAGTCTTAAGCGCAACAAATCATCGTGTCCAAGTGATCACTTAATTCACGAATATTTAATAGAAACAATTGATATACTTGGTAGCCATATTACTGATTTATTCAACAAAGTGTTCAATGCTGGACAATTCCCAGAATCCTGGTCTCAAGGATTTAAAGTGCCTATCTTTAAAAAGGGGGATAAAAATTTGCCAAATAGTTATCGTGGGATCACTTTATTAAGCAATCTGGGAAAATTATATACAAGTATACTGACAGGTAGAATTAAAAAAAGGTTAGAAAAAAAAACAATTTTATTTCAGACGCTCACTTTGGTTTTAGAAAGGGTAGGAGTACGGTTGATGCGGCCTTTGTATTACATAACTTAATAGAACACGTTTTATCACAAAAGTTGAGACTGCACTGCGCATTCATTAATCTGCAGAAAGCCTTCGAATCCGTCGACCGCAATGCACTGTGGTTCAAACTTTTCAATATGGGCATCGATGGCAAAATTCTACAAACGTTTAGGGCAATGTATGCTGTAGTAAAATCGTGCGTTAAAAGTTGTAATAAGTACTCAGACTTCTTCGAAATATCAATCGGTCTAAGACAAGGTCTTAATAATTCTCCTGCCTTGTTCGCGTTATTTCTAGAGGATTTAGAACTATTTTTGCAAGATTCGAACACGTCTGGTTTAACAATGTATGACATTTGTGTAATATTACTAATGTTTACAGACGATATGGTAATATTTTTATGGCATACACATTCATAATGTCTACTTTACTTAATCATGTATAACTATTGATTGAAACAGATGCTGAGGACATGTCCATATTATCAACGACTATATATGATATTCCGTTCGTTCTCCAATAGTACTTTTTATAAATTGTTTTTCTTTACTGCCAAAAATAATATTTGATGTAATCAGTTTAAAAAAAAATATTTCTAGAACAGGTGTTAATTTTATTCTAACTTGTATGATTGTTCAATTGATAGAAAGTATTTGTTCACTTTACTTAAGTTAATTTTCAAATTTGATTTTTCTTTTTCTAAGATGAATATTTAAGTACATATTTTCGAAGGTAATGTCTTAAGAACATACACATACTTATTTAATCTTTAATAAACATTATTGATTGCTGATACAGAATGTTAACATTGTCAATCATAGTGACCATATGCCATATATTTTGTAAATGTATATTGTACAACGATGTACCATATGTTGTGTACAAGTTGAAAATAAAATCATTCTTCTTCTTCTTCTTCTTATTCTCATATTTGATGTAAAATGACAGGTACAAACATTTTTTTTTCATTTACATTTTACAAGATTTATTTGAAGTTATTTAAAAACTATAGTTCAATAAAATCACTTTTCAAGTAAGAAAAATATTAAATAAAAGACATTTTTCTACAGATAGTGAAAACATAATTGTTGTTGTTGTTTAAAACCGATACAAATGTTGAACTTTTTTGTCAATATTTTTCAAACATATAAATATTTTTTTTTTAACTTTTGTAATTTCTTGTATTTATGTCTGGAATATAGTAAAACTTAATAATATAAAGTTTTAAACGCCTTTTGAAAAAGTGTCATTTATACATCTAATACCTTAATCAAATTTCATTTTGCCGTCAATAACAACCACGTACAAACATCATTCTTCTAATACAGGAACGGAATATAAAGAGGAATGGCCTCATACCCTGTCATGTTTTAATCTATTATCTATAATCTTTTACGTAAAGTCTTCTCCAGAAAAAATAATAAGATGTGTTTAATTGTACGCCCATTTTTAACAAGTATCGGTGGTTCTACTTAGTGCTATTTATTGCACGAAGGCGCACCCCGAGGGTTTCCTCCACCAGTAAGACTGGAAAATCCCCATAAAACATTTACTGTGTTTTTTTTTTATAATTTATTTTTTTCTCAGTGATCATGCAATAGTACAGTGTACATAACATATAATAAACTTCTGTCCAGTTATAAAAGCATGGTCACAAAGAGTTGTTTTTTTCACACCCAAACACACGCCCGCACACACATCCGCACCCATACACCCACATTTCCAATTCATAGATACCAACGGGTTTTATAACTATACATATTTCGAACATAACGCACACACAAAACAGCACACACAAAACAGCACACATACATTTCGGGTACCATCGGCAATACGATACTCGTATTAGTGTAACCTAATATTTAAACAAAAAGAAAAAGGGAAAGTAAAGGGGGTGAAAAATTAAATACAAAAGAACAAGAAAAAAAAAAACAACAGAAGATACATCTACAGTTTTTGACTGCTTTTATCGGTGGTTCTACTTAGTGCTATTTATTGCACGAAGGCGCACCCCGAGGGTTTCCTCCACCAGTAAGACTGGAAAATCCCCATAAAACATTTACTGTGTTGCTGCGAACTAAATCCTGTACGAATATTTTGGCAGTATTTGGAAGGACAAGTCGTTTTCAACAACATATTTTCAGTTTGGTTATCATAAGAACATGATTATATAAAACGGAAACACTTTAGTTTAAATAAGTTTTATAAAGTATCCAAGTATATCTGGTAATGATTTATTACAATTTATCCAACGAATGCTGTGTCACCACCATCTGTGAAATAAAACAATAAAATAAACTATTTTGAAGAGTCAAAGAAACAAAACATGTTAACAAAAATCCATGTATATGTGGTAATTATAATGTAACTATGTCAAACTGATGTACCATTCTGCTGTTGCTGTGATTTAATCAACATAACGATTGACAATCTCCCACTCAGTGATCTCCCTTTACAGGATTAGATTCTCTGCCATCAAAACATTTTCATCAAGATTTTTTGACGATATGATTTTTTTTTCAATTTTGATATTTATTTTAAAAAGTAAAACACGGTTTTTGATAATGATTCAAGACCGTAAGGAGTTAGATGTGAACTCAAAAAACAAGAAGTATCTTTAAAAAAAAGTAAACTAAATAAATGCAAAAGAACTTTTCAGTACAAAAAATTAATGTTAGCAATGCTTGCATAACAATGACATAAAATTATTTCTTGTAGCTAAGAAAATACCCTGTTTTATGAACATTGAAATTAAATCATAACTTATTGATATTGATGGTTTTTCAAAGTAGAACAACTCCTATTTTATATGTCTCTTTATTGTTTTATGTTTGACTTTATAACGTTTTGTAATCGTTTACAAATTAACAATTAAAAACCTATTCTCATTCCTAAACATTATCCTTTACATTATACATTCTATATTCTATAGTGGCAAAAACTATCCCTTACATTTTATTTTCGAGATATCCTTAACATATTATTTTAGAATAGTAATAACTACCCATCTAGAATGACCAGACCAATGAGATTCACCGAGTTCGGGTTGTTTTTTTTTTAAATGACGAATGAACAATTTTTCAAATATTCAGTCCTTCCCTGTTAGTTTTACAGGAAGTCAAACTGATAACAGACGGACGTCGTCCGAAAAAAAATCGGTAACATGAATATTATGAAATAATTTTTAATATCGCACCGTTTATTTCCAAAACAATAGCCGCTTTCAAAAGAGGAATCATTCAAGTAATTAATAATTTCGATTCTACACTTCTTTTTGACATTATGCTCATATTTTCATGGTGAAGATGAGCTGAATTGACTTTATATTTGAAAAGATTGACTGTCAAATTGGTGTTTGACCAACAGTTGATATTGGAAAATGTTTAGGACTGCCACTGCCCCACTCTTTTTATAAACTGAGCGTTAATAGGTAAATTCTTATTGAAATTTGCAGAAAATTTGGTTGGATCTGTGAGTTATTCATTGTTCATGCGAACTTAATTATTAAATTAAAAGGAATTATGGCAAAATGAAAACTTATTTTGACCATCATCCGTTCACTCACTATATACCCTTGGATGGGAATGTCACTTTAACAAAAATATTGTTTGTATTTTCAATCATATCGAAAGACTTTACACCAAAGCTCAAGTTATAATGTCCCTGTTTATTACACACAAGACAATAATTAGGTTATACGATTTCTTTGGCGTATCCGCCATCTTGACAAAATCATGTGATAAGACCATCATCACCTGATTTGTGTGAAGGCACGAAAGTTGAAATATTCTGATTCCCTCTACGGTGTTGGCACCGCAACGATTATTGTGTTTAGTTGATATATGTGCTGTGATCGTTCTACATACATATAAACATTCTATATGGTATTGACAACATAAACAATGGTTTTGTTGAGTTACTGTGATCGTTATATAACTATGTGTTTGGTACTGACGACATGAACTATTAGTTTGTCGGGTTAATGTGGTGCTGTTGTTTCGGTCCTTATACGTGCTATGGCGACATAAACAATGTTTTTGTCAGTTGTCTTGAATAAAGAACGTTTGTGTATGTGTATTTCAGACGGAGTCCTTCTCTCCGTCAGTTATCGATTTGGGAAGAACTGAATAAAATTAGATTTCTCATTGGTCATTTTTAAATTACAAACCGAAATCGGTGAATCTCATTGGTCATCCTCAAATGAAATGTCAAGGACAGTTCTAACCATTTTTGTCCGAAAAAAATGAAAAGGATAGTTCCTACCATACTAAAGTAAAATTTTAAGGATGGCTAGATATGATAAAATGTAAGGGATAGTTTTGTCACTATAAAATCTAATTTAAGTACAGGAAAGAGGACAGTTCTTTAACTTTTATCAAAAGTAAAACAAGTAAAAAGGACACCTTCAATAGTAGTTGTTGTTCTTTAAAAAAATCATCAATATCAATATGCTATAATTTAATTTCAATGTTTCTATGCAATATATGATAATTATAAAAAATCCCTTGTTATATTTTATATTTAGCAAGGTGTAATGTCAATTATATTTCAAAAACATGTATCTTAGACTAGAAAACTGAGTAATATTTGTACACATCGCGACTTATGTGGGGATGCAGGCAGCAACATTCGCCCACGGTAAACCTGCTTACCATTTGAACAGATCAGTATTTTGAACATTGTTGATTTGGAAATGCAATCAATCAATTAACACAATTTACAAAATCACCTGGACAGGCAGAAGCGGCTGTGCAATTCTTGTAATCTTGTGGATCTCCTAGACAGTACTTCCCTCCATGCTCAGGTTTTGGGTTCGAGCAGGTTCGAAGTCTTGTTTGACTCCCAACACCACATGTCTTAGTGCAACTAAACCATTCTCTCCACGATGACCAATTCCCATCCACTATAACATGAAGATTGTCAAAGTGAACTTTTTCTATCGATATACTACATTGTATTTACTTTAATTAAATTTCACTGTAAAACAGAAAGGCTTGAGCGCATCTACTTTAAGAAATTATATTCTTAAATAAGTTGGATGCGTCAGTGGCCGAGTGGTGAAGACTGTTTTTTTCTAGCCACTTGCCACCTCATCGATGAAGGCTCAAGGCCATAGCCCGAGTGATATAATGATGCGCATCCCAGTTATTGAGCAATAAAATCACTGTTTGGGATATATTATTTCTTAAATAGTCCTAGATGCTTCCTAAGTTTATATGAAATACATGAAATAACAATTAAGTTCAGAATTCTTTATCACAAGTCCCAATTTAACTTCTGTTATAAAATAGACGCTAAGCTACACAGTGCAAAAGGAGTACGAATATTAAGAAATACGTAATGTTATATAACATAGAAAACAAGCAATGTCACGTGACAGATAGTAATTTTCGTCAATTATTCTTGTTTCTCGATCTGAAAGTTAATGTCATGATACAGATGGTGTATGTCTGGAAAATGTAATTGTTTCATTAACAATATAGCATAACATTTATACTCATAATCTGAATGTCTGATTGTTGTACCTGGACATGAATGAGTAGTATTGCATGTCTTGTTGTCTATGCTCGCACCTACACACGGCTTGCCGGTTCCTCGTGGGGCAGGATTCGTACAACTCCTTGTCCGTGTTAGTGTTCCATTGCCGCATGTAACTTGACAACTTGTCCAGTTGCTCCAACCCGTCCATCCGCCATCAGCTGTAGTTAAATCATTTAGGTTATATCACTGTTTATGCCCCAGTCACATATTCACGTATAATGCCACGGAAGAGCTACGGTCTAATCGTTAATGGATTACTACGGAAATGTGAAATTTCGTAATCCGCTACGGTTCCAGTACGGACACACAACGGTATGAGTACGGAGTCCGACGGATTTACCACCAAAAGCCCCCGGAGAGACACGGATTGTTACGGACCGACACGGTTTGATACGGTGCGACACGAATCAGGACGGACGCAATACGGATACACTACGGAATAAGCACGGGTAAGTACGAATAAGTAAGGTCTGATACGGAGAAGAACGAATTGATACGGAGAAGAACGAATTGCCACGGATCTATACGGACCTAATTCATCCGTCCACAACCTGTTGCTTGCTCATTTTCAAAATGCCTCACAAGAAAAGAACACCTAGAAAACGAATTGCAGAGTTCAATGATTTTGGCGGAGAGGATTCGGCCTAATCGCGTCCGACCCCCGAGACACATCAGGTCCGATTAAAGTGAATTTCTTGAAGGACTCTTGATCCTCAACAAGTTCGGCCATGAGAGCCTCATACTTAACATGAAGCAGTCTTCGTAAAAGTTCATCTCTAATCCACCATCTCATCTGTCTTCTCTTACCTGATTAGATATGGACTAGTAATCATTAATGAAAAATGTTGATCAATACTGCTTCTCTTTTAATTTTTAGATTTGTTGTTAACCTTACAATTACATTAATTATCGTGATGTTTATGTTTTAAAAATATGTAAAAAGCTTGTTAATTCATCTTATTATCACTCAAGGGCCAGCGTCCGAGGCTTATGAGACACTTCGTTTTATATACATATTTACTCCAATTTCACGATCCAATGTTTGTAAAATATGTAACATTAAATGTTATTCTATTACTTATGAATTGTAGTACGATATTAATATAAATTTACTTCTATGCATTCTGAGCCATTTCAATATAAAGTTGCAGCCAGTAAATTGCAATTATCATTTATTGAATTTATTGAATGTTCCCGCAAATATGTCTGATTTTAACAAGAAGGTAGTATTTATACCCTTGGAAAAGTACATGATACTTAATTCATCCGTACTAAACAGTGGTGGACCGTACCATTCCGTACAGTTTCGTGTTGCAACGCAATAAACCGTATAAGATCGTGCTAATCCTTGCCTCTCCATAGTACAACGTATTACGATCGTGCCTTTCCGTGACAATACCGTATTAATCCGTATTAAAACCGTAGCTTATACGTAGGGTAACCGTACAAATAAGTAGTTCTCCGTACCACACCTTGGAAATCCTTGATAGACGGGCTTCATTTTCAGAAAAGACCCTCCGTTAAGAGCCTAACGGCATTTTTTAGTACAAGCAGGTAGTCAATCGTTTTTACGTAATTCGGGTACGCTGAATCCATTTTTTGTTCTACCACGGCTGTACTTGAAGTCCTTGACCTTCAAAAGGTCAAATCAAAATGACCGCCATTGTCCTTTACCATCTACTTAAAAAATTTTTTTTTTTGGTAGATCTACATATCGTATCGTATTTCCGTTAATCTATATGGAATAAAGTTTTAATTACTTTAAGGAATAATTGACTGATAATTATACATGCTTTACACATTGACTGCTTTCTTTGATTTCAAAATGGACACCTTTTTAATAAATATAAGTAAAGTGCTTTTAAACAAATGGATCTTTCTGTAGGAATGAGTATCAAAAATCGAATAATGATATGAGCAACATGTCATGTCGAATTGTACACACTGTGTAGGTATACTGCACACTTTAATTTATATCATTACTTCAAACTATCACAAGTCATTCTTTTTGGACCATTAATCTATATCAGGTATCTGAGATCCAAAATGTCTTACATAAAACCTGCACATTTTAATTTACCATTAGATGTTTAAGTAATCTTTATTTTAATAGAATATCATTTGTGTAAACCTTTATGGACACTAGATCATTTTATAATTTGAATGCCAAGAGGAAAGGTCAGTATGTAAATATTTTTAAAATTGCCTGTCTTCAGCGACTATGTCTTTGAGCCCGCATGTCTTTGCAACAATATCTTTTGTACGACCCGATTTCAAATAGAAAACAACAACAACAACAGAATCCCAAAACATTGATCAAAATGGCAAAATTGAAAACGTTTTAAATTCGATTTGATTGAGCCTGTACATGGATGTTACTGGAAATTGCAAAGTACTGTCCAAGCACCCTAGCACCGGCCTACGCAAAATTCATATATCAAAGGGGGAAATTGTGAGATTTGGAATTTAGAAACATCCGCAGATGTGTTTATACGATACTTTTTATTGTTGTATTGATATAGCTACTTTATAAAGGGTAAGTATTTATCAATCAAACTTTAAACATGCATAGACATGTTTAAAACAGATCATCTATTTATTAATTGAAATAAACTCAAATAAATGGTAAAGTCATTTTAATCTTTAGTATCTTTCACCTTGAAAAAAAGTCTCGCAAACATGAACCATAAACAGTCTACGAGCTTGCACTGTCTTACGGTTAATGAATAATATAAAGTAAAACATTATATGCCGTCGAAGCCTATGTCTTTAAATTTTATTTACTTAACTGAAAATACGAGTTTTTTTGCGTTTTGTCTTAATTCATTGGTATTTATTCATTGTCTTAGTTAATATCAACGTCTACATTATAATAATGTAACTTTGCCAAGGACGCTGCACCTTATTCAATCTCATGTTTTAAAATCATTCAAGTGACTAAGATATTTTCAAATCTTCATACTTATTTTGTTCTTGGCTATCTTTCAAGAAATTGATGAGTATCTTATTCCATTATGATATAACATATTTTTGATATCATTTTATCTCATATTTTTTCAACTATCACCCCATAAAATTACTATGGTATTTCTTAGTGTAGTTTTAGTCACTAAAATTTGTACCAACTATTTTTGGATACCCTGACAATTATGTAAAACAAAGATAAACAAGGGCATGCCACTTGAAATGTCTCCGAAGCTCGGCTCAGTTAAGGATCCATTACCTTTGTTGCTGGGTCGTGTTGGGGCTGCGTTTATTGAATGCCGCCTTTCTTTGTTTATCGTCTTTTCCATTTTTTACATTGAAGGCATGGTCACTGTAGTCTTACAAGTTTTACAAACATTAGAAACATTAAGAAGCATTTATTTATATCATCAGTATTTCTTATTATTTGAAAAAGCATCCATGAATAAATGACAAGGATTATATAGACACAACTATCAATGTTCTAAATTGACCTATCTAGCTATCAACCTATTAAATGTTTAAGCATTACAAGTAGTCCTAATGTGCCACAAATTTATGCCTAGATACGCCAATATTCATCCATATGACCGGACATGACCTTCAAAATATTTATATGAAATGAAATATGACATTTAATGTCTGAAATCTTACTTTATGCGATAATTCTTTTCTCACTCAAGGCAAATTGTTTCAAAGTACCACGTATTTATTCTAGGCTCCCGCTGAATAACACGTATATGGACTGGACATGGCCACAAATGCACTCTGATATCATGACTTTTGAAATACAAGTGTGACCTTGGAACATTTGTCCGCTACATGTCGTCTTATAAAGAGGCGCCATATTTACCCAAAAATGATTTTTAATTCATCCATGAATGACAAAATCGTTAACCAGACTTTTTAGAGATTTTAAGTAAATATTTTGTTCGAAGGGAAAGTATGATTTTGGTCTTTGATTTACATCATCAGCTGGGTTTTACATGTGAGTCATTGTCCCAATGTGCCATATATTTATGCATTTTTTATTATTTATGAACTATTTCAAAAGGCATCAATTAATGAGAAAGTAATAGATCGGACACAAACATCTTGTTACGTTTATATCATGATTTATGATATAGAAGTTTAACTGTAGACATAACCCTGCTTGCTGCTTGTGCATGACACGACCTTTTCAAATTACACATTTGCGCAAAGTTATTGTCGTTCCAGGACGGCGGCATATACAATTAACAAGATTCAAATAATTTTACCCGAACTCCGCCTGCTCTAGGCCAATCAAAACAGATAATTTAATATGACATGATAACAAAATAGACGAAAAAAGTCCTAACACAGGGGCCTCAACCACCATGTTCTTGTCGGGTTACATATAAGCAAATGAAATACTATCCTCATGCACGAAGCTCGGCACTAGTATGTAGAGGCTTCTATGGGATAAACACCATATGGAATATTTCTCTTACAAGAAGAAACTTTAACTCTATTATTCAGGAAAGTAGTCTATTTCATGAAAAAAAATATTTTTCGAATGCTAGCCTGGATGGCGATTCCTATATTACTTTTGGAAATACTAAGACTTTTTTTAAATATCAGGTCGTGCATGAAAAATTGTTGACCGGGTTCCCCACTTATGAACTTTTACAAAATTGCCTTTCTTGATAGACATGACCCTGATCTTTGGACTGTTGAATTGGCTCTCAAGCATTACACGTCCCAGTACATGTTCTTGCGCAATTGACATTGACATAAGCAATAAACAAACAATTTTCATGGTATCCCTGTTTGAAGATTAAGTAATAATATAAAGTATATCATTTCCCAATCCGTTATAGGCCGTATATTTATGCTTTACTATTTCAAAATTAATCTCTAAATGACAGAATACTAAAATGCACATCTTTATTCAAGCACCTTCAAGTCTAACTTGAGGAGTTGAGATTCACACCTGGGTCTTTCTTATGACATTGTATCAATGTGCCACACATTAATGCAATTTATTTCAAAATCTATCCAAAAATGACAGATATGGACGGGATTAAAAACGGACTGACAGGGACAAGCTATTACTGTGAGATTTGTGAAGATGTCTGTTATCTTCATGTTTGTTTCTTACTCCAAAAGCAGCCTTTTGCCCCCCATAATCAATGATTCATCCTATAGGTCGGGGGTATACGGAATTAATCTAAAAGACAAATTGTGATCGCAAATACCCATAACTGACACAAGAGGACGCTGGGACAGATAGACAGACGGACAGATATTTGAGCAGGTCCCCCTCAGGTTTAAAAAAACATCGCACTAATTTAAAGAACATGCATTGTATTCTTAGAAGTATAAAAAACATCTAAATGACAAAAGTGAACGCAAATATGACTCTCATTTACGTTGTATTAGGGTATAAATTGTGACCTTTTTGCACCATTAAGTTTGTAGTTTTAATGGATGTTTTTCAACGTCTTCGCTTGGAAGTCTTAATTAGTAATAATAAAAGAAAACACGCCTAGTAAAATGCCTTCTTGTGCTTGTTTACTTTAATTATAATACAGTGTATAAAATATAGGAAATTGTCCGCCATTTTGAAATCCAAGATGGCTGCCGCAATAAATTCTATTGTTTTTGCATCTATTCTTCTCGTACACACTTCAGTAGTCTAAAATTAACAAAGCCACAAAATGTGTATATATCTCGCCCATGGGAGAATTAAAGTAAAATTAAAAAATTCAATGGCGGCCATTTTGAAATGATTTTTAAAGGTCAAGGACTAAAAATACAGCCTTGGTAGAGCAAAAAATGAATTCAGCGTACTCAAAATAGGTATGTAAGCCCAACTACCTGCTTATACTTAAAAATGCCGTTAGGATGAACATTTTCCCAAAATTAAACCAGTCTATGACAAGTTTTTGGACTACGAATCAGTACGAACTAGTACGGTTTTCGTACGGACCAGTACGTATCAGTACGGTTAAATACGGACTAGCAGGGATACGCTACGGTTGATTTTTCCGTAGCAAATTTTTGTGCATGTTCAAAAATTGTCCAGGATCGCTACGGATATACAAGGACTACTACGATTGATTACGGTTACAATACGGAGAGCTACTGACCAGTACGGGTAGCTACGGACGATGCCGGAATTAATCCGTGGCCCTTCCGTGGGCGTATTCCGTGAATACATTTGTATGTGACCGGGGTATAAAAATCTTCCGAATATTGCTGTGCAAATCTAATCACCAACATATAGCTTGATTTCCATTGATTGGCAGAAATAACACATTTAGCTAGGTACATTTTGTATTTTTGGGATTTGTATCTTAAAGGGTATATATCTAGTTTGTTTGTTTTGGGTTTAACGTTACATCGACACAGTATAGGTCATATCGCGACGTTCCAGCTTTACTGGTGGAGGAAGACCTCAGGTGCCCTTCCGTGCATTATTTCAGGCACGAACAGGCACCTGAGTAGAACCACCGACGTTCCGTAAGCTAGCTGGGTAGCTTCCTCACATGAAAGAATAAAACGTCCCTGTCGGGATTCGAACCCACAGAGGTGAGGGGCAAGTGGTTTGAAGTCAACGACCTTAACCACTCGGCCTATATATCTAGTGAAATATTTTTGATAAAATTTATAAATGTTAAAATTAAGTTGTTTCCATACTCCAGTAGATCTATTAGAGAAAAAAACTACATGTAACATAAAATGTTCTGTTATTTAACAAGCATGATAACGATACATACAAAATTAAATGTTCCAGAAAAAAATTTGTTATGCTGGTATTTTAACTCCGTTTTAAACCATTCAGCAATGATTGCATGTATGCGCAATTTGCCAGCATATACCAGCATAATGTTTACATGCAGGCATTTTCGGATAATTCTTTTTCAAAAATTCAAATTCAAACAAAATATTTGTAAACTGCAGGCATCAGAGTTATAGCATTCTACACTTTAAACTATCATTTATTATTGCATGTTATTAAGACTGGTTACCTTCATTTTTTGTTAAAATGGACTATAAAGATCATGGCATTCGTTGATATCGTTTTGATATTATACTTGTGAAATATATGATGTTCATATATATGTGTACTATTTGTACTTTAAACATGAAAATAAAAATTACATTAAGCATAAAACTAACCAAAATTTTGAAATACTTATTACTAAAAGGCGCATATATCGAACAGCAAAAAGAAGAGCACGCACTAAATATAATCTAAACCAAAAAAAGAAAATGGCTTCCTTAGCTTCAAAACAACCTCAGAAATTTTGGAAAGAAATCAAAAGGCTCCGAAAAAAATGTAGTAAGAATGAAATATCATCAGATGAATTTTATGAACACTTCAAAAATTTATATTCTAATGAAGATCTTTTCAAAAACGACTTTGTTGAGGAAAGAATAAATAATATTGATATGGATTCTACCAATATTGAAGAGCTTGATGTTAAATTTACAAATGAGGACGTTGTTAGGGCAATTTCTTCTTTAAAAAGCGGTAAGAGTGCGGGGGTAGATTTACTTATACCCGAAATTTTTATACATTGTAAAAATATTTTAGCTCCTGTACTTTGTAAATTATTTAATCACATTTTTGATACAGGTGAATACCCGGAATCTTGGTGCAAGGGAATCATAGTTCCTGTGCCCAAAAAAGGGGATAATAATGATGTGAACAATTATAGAGGCATCACTCTGACCAGTGTATTTTCAAAACTATTTTCAATTATTCTAGATTTTCGTTTACGTAAATGGGCTGAAAGGAATCACGTGTTAAACGATTTTCAATTTGGTTTTAGAAACAATAAGAGCACTACTGACTGTATATTTGTATTGAGTTCTATTATAGATAGGATAACAAAACATGAAAAGAAAAAAATGTATGCTGCATTTATAGACTTTAAAAAATGTTTTGATCTTTTGTATAGAAATGGGATTTGGTATAAATTGATTGAAATTGGAGTATCATTGAAAATTGTAAAAATGTTACGTAGTATGTATGCCTGTGTAAAGTCATGTGTAAGAGCAAATGGAAGATTGTCTGATTATTTCGATAGTTATATGGGTTTAAAACAAGGGGAGCCACTCTCACCTCTCTTATTCATATTTTTCGTGAATGATATGCACAGCGACTTGCTTAATGATACTGTTGGCTCTTTCACAATAGACGACATACAAATATTTCTTTTATTATTTGCTGATGACACAGTTTTATTTTCTTATTCTAAAGAAGGACTACAACATCTTCTAAACAAATTGTATAATTATTGTAACAATTGGGGAATTGTTGTTAATGTACATAAAACTGTTGCTATGACCTTCAAAACCGGTAATCGAAATGATGATTTAGAGGTCTATTATAATAATGAACGTCTTAAAGTTGTTAAATCATTTACATATCTTGGTGTTACCTTGTCATCTAATGGGAATTTTTATCAAGCTCAAAAGTCTTTATCCAACCAAGCATTAAAAGCATTGTTTTCGTTGAATTCTTTATTTGATTATATTTCCTTGAATGTATCTGAAAAGGTTAGACTTTTCGATACTATGATTTTACCAATTTTGACATATGGATCAGAGGTGTGGGGCTTTCATAACTCGCCGGATATTGCTAAAGTTCACTTAAAATTCTTGAAACAAGTTTTAGGCGTTCGTCCGCAAACATCAACTTCGACAGTACTTGGTGAATTTGGCAGATTTCCTTTGACAGTATATCGCAAAATTCGAATAGTTAAATTTTGGTATAGAATTTTGAAAGCCCCTGATACTCTATTTTTTAAAATAATGTTTATGGAACAATGTTAATGTTACAAGCATCCAATTAAATAATATTATACAAAGAATTTATGATCAGCAATTACAACAATGGTGTTCTGAGCTTAGTAGTTTTCCTAAATTATGTAGTTACAATTTATTTAAATTTAACTTTATTCAAGAAAAGTACTTAGATGTTGTAAATAACATTAATCATCGTAAAGCATTATCAAGGTTTAGATGTTCATCCCATAAATTGTTAATAGAAGAAGGAAGATATAGAAATATTGATAGGAATTTACGTATATGTACTAAATGTAACATGAATCAAATAGAAAACGAATATCATTTCTTATTAGTTTGTCCATTCTATAGTGAATTGAGAGGTCAATGTTTTCCTCGGTATTATTGTCATTGGCCAACCATTAATAAATTTATATCAATTATGCAATCTTCGCAAAAGAAAATAATTGTTAATTTAGCTAAGTTTATCTATTGTGCTATGTGTAAGAGAAGCTCAAACAGTTGATTTTATGAATGTAGGTATTTGTTTCCATATTAATATATTCTTTATTTTCTTCTGTGACTCATACTGACATTTTGATATTTTGTAGTAGTTATGTTAACTGCTTACCATACTTTTCTTATGTTATGTAAATATGTTATAACCGCCACGGTAATTTGGCGATGAACATGTATTTGTTTTTGCCAATAAAATATTTGACTTGACTTGACTTGACTATTTGTAAACACATCTCTTCTCTAGCTTTTGTTGCTTTATTGCGATATTGTGATATATGTATCTTAGCGTTGAAAGTCCTTTGAGAAGTAAAATATTTTATACGAGTATTAAAGTAGGTTATTCAAATGTTCGGACACTTACCCGGGCAAGAAGGGTCGTCGATGGTTGTGCATTTAGCTGTTTCTTCAAAGTCACCCTGGCAGTAGTCTCCACCAAAATCAGGTTTGGGGTTTGAGCAAGTTCGTAACCTACTTTGAGTACCAGTTCCACAAGACACGGAACATGAACTCCATGGGAACCAGGCTGTCCAATTTCCGTTTACTAGAAATAAAAAACAACTATAGTAATTGTTTGAAAGGTTTGTCTTTACTTGATGAAAAAGTAATTCTTTATTTGTAAATCTGTAAATGGGTAATTCTTTATTTGTAAATCTGTAAATGGGTAATTCTTTATTTGTAAATCTGTAAATGGGTAATTCTTTATTTGTAAATCTGTAAATGGGTAATTCTTTATTTGTAAATCTGTAAATGGGTAATTCTTTATTTGTAAATATGTAAATGGGTAATTCTTTATTTGTAAATATGTAAATGGGTAATTCTTTATTTGTAAATCTGTAAATGGGTAATTCTTTATTTGTAAATCTGTAAATGGGTAATTCTTTATTTGTAAATATGTAAATGGGTAATTCTTTATTTGTAAATCTGTAAATGGGTAATTCTTTATTTGTAAATCTGTACAGAATGATGTATCAGTATGTTGTAACTTTACATTAAGATAAGAAAGTTGATCTAGTACAACTATCCAAGATGTAGGCTAATCAGTGAAAAGTTAATATCAGATTTAAAATGATTAGTTTAGCATGAACATTTATTTTCACTTGTCAAGTCCTGTAGTAACAACAATTTAAACGCACGGACGTCATAGTGTTTATAGCATGAACCTATAGTACAAGTTACCTGGACATGGGTCTTTGTTACACTCCTGAGTTTGGATGTCCGAACCTGAACACGGTTTGCCGTTGTAGTACGGAGGGGGGTTTGCACATCGACGGATTCGAACCTGGTACCCACCACCACAAGTCTCATCACAGTCTGACCATGTCGCCCAATCAGTCCATCCCCCATCAACTATAAATCAAATTATTCTCTTTGCAAGCCTGACTACTTTGCTTGAAAAAGAATATGGTCTCCTCAAATATCAGCAAAATACATGAAGCTGACATGTCTATCACACAAAGTTTGAACTTATATATTAATAGATAATTCTCGGTTCACAGCAGTTGACAAATAAAACAGACAAATGATTGTTATAATGTTTTTAAATAATACGAAAACAAAGATTTAAGGGCAGGGCGGTATTCAATGAACGCTTGCATGGACTCAGAGGGGAATTAAGACGACTATTCAAATAGGTATATAATCAGTTAAACAAAAGTCTATAATGTAAGCCTTATGATTATAAAATTAAGATTCAACGATAAAGAATTTGGTATAAATTGAGAAAAAAAATGTGAGACTCGTGGATGACTTAATACAGCGCCAGCGGTAACAAATTGACATAGCACTAGCGAAAACAACTTAACATTTATTTCGGAAGAAAGCTAAGCACATTATTTCTATAGTTTTAATTAATGGTATAATATACATAATTATAATTAATGGTATTATATACAATGATAAATAAATCCAGTACACTTGGTGCAAGCTCTAGCGTCATAGAGTATCCGGTAGCAAGTAAAGCAATATTCTATTTCAGTTTTCGTAAAAACTGAAAGCCAACATTCCCTATTCTCTTTACACACAAAAAAAATACAAATAAACTAAAATGATGATAAAGCACTTTATATGACAAAATAATAACTGTTATCGTCCAAATGGTTAAATGGATATATAATGAAAGTTTAAACAGAATATTATCATCAATGTAATTGTCGAAAAGTTGTCGAAAAGTTAACTACAGTAATTTATCTTACGACAATAGAGATACGTATTATAAAAAGTAAATATGACAAAAAATAAAACAAAAGTAGTGATTGAATCATTTTGAAAAATTAGTGAAAACCTTCACGCAGATGATATTACTATAATGCTAGTCAAACCTTGATTCCTACAGAATTGACTACTAGTCCAGTATCAAATGAACAATGTTCATCATGAAAAACCAGTGAAATGCAGTATTTAAATGTGTCTTACTAGGACACTTTGTTGGATTTGTGCAGTTTTCTGACTCTAGCTTTATACCCTCACAATCTTTCCCTCCATGTGCTGGTGCCGGGTTAACGCACTTTCTATCTCTTGTTCTTGTACCTTGTTCACATGTTGCTGAGCATGCTGACCATTTCGCCCAAGCTGTCCAGTTACCATCAACTACAATATGATTTCAGTCATAAACTTTGTTATTTCCCTTATCTTCAACTACAATATAATATCAGTCATGAAATATTGGTATCGGTATTGATATTAACATGTATATTATGAAGCAATTAAATAAGTTTAAACTTAATTAAACGCGATAAGCAAAGTAGATAATAGTAAACACACATACATGAAGTTATAATGTCTTCACTTATCATACAATCTAGGGAGTAGAGCAGTATCTATGGTATGCCAAAGTAATTAAATACTATTAATACTAAATAAATAATGTTCAGAACTGATTTGTCCTACACTACCTACTGTTAAGCATTATTATATTTTAAAAACATCTATATGTAATCTATTTTTGTACTATATCTACTGATTACCTGGACAAAACGACGAGCAAAGTCCACTCTCGTACTCACGGCCGTTACAGGTGCCATTGTTTTCTTCAGAAAATGAACAGTTACGGAACCGGAAATGAACAGATGTACCGCAGGTGGCGCTACATTCTCCCCATGATGCCCAGTCACTCCACGTGCCATCTGATAAATTATACAAATATTATTGGTGAAGCAATTTAAAACATAATTATAACCTTACCCGTGTTAACAAAGTGTCGATTTTACCACAGACACTTGGGGTGTGGAGCTTAAAACGCCTTTAAAATCCAAATAAAATGTATATTTGTCAATCCCAGCACATGTACTGAACATACATATATATAAAAAACTTTAATATAAGCCGTTTTGAAAAAAAAATCATATTTCAACGTCTATAATTATACACAAGATATAATTGTTTGCCGGAAAAAATCCGCACACCTACCGTCAACATCACCATGTATTTTATTCCATTTCCAATATTTTCACATAATCCTTTTGTCCATCGACACAGACGATATAATTCTTCACAATGATGGTCAATTTTTAACTTCAACGTTAATATAAACAACGCAACAGCCGAAATAAACATCAAGATTATCGCCGTTTTACTCCATTTACAAAATCTTTCGATAAATTCAAACGTGGCTCCAGCTTTGCCGTGTGCAAAATGCGCTGCTCTTTGAAATATGGGAACCAACTTATTACGTCAAAGCCGACTGGTTCTCATCTTCAAAGCGCAGCGCATTTTTCACACGGCAAAGCTGGGGCTACGTTTGAATTTATCGAAAGATGCTGTTCGCATCAGTTTCTCTACTTGTTATAGGGTTTTGGTAGCAAACAGCATGGATCCTGATCAGACTGCGCGGATGCGCAGGCTGGTCTGGATCCATGCTGGTCGCAAACCCATTATGCTTGTATTGTCGTGACGCAGGTCAAATGTGTTATCCTGAGAGATAGGTTTTTAGTACAAATTGATCAATTTCGATGTGGTTTTTTGTTTCTAAAGAACCGAGGTCACTTAAGTAAGGAAGGGAATGTATATTAAGATTGATAGTCTACCCGCCTATTTATTCAAAAATAATTAATTTTGTTTCAAGCTAAGATTCCTTAACTTAAATGAGAACTAAACAATAGTGCATGCAAAGAACCAGTTTGAAGCATAAAATATGATCAGTAACATGTAATATCACATAAGACTGCCGCATTCAATCATACTGTACTGATAAGAGTGAGAAAAAACCTTTGCAGTCGACATATTCGCACAGTTCAAATTGGTCCATGTCTCCCACACAATCTGCACCTCCAAACATCGGGAAAGGGTTCGAACAGTTTCGTGTCCTTAAAATATATGCAATATAGAGATTACATCTAACTGCGACATCTTTGTATCATTTTAAAAAAAATTGCCCTAAAGGATTACAAAGTATATCGGTATTTTACATACTTATTTAAGCTCAAATGTGAAAGAAGTCCTTGTGTCTTATACTAATCACTTATGAGTCTGCCTCATGGACCTAACCTGTACTGATGTGATATGAGGAGACATTGTCGTGATACAACTGATGTTCAACCGGATCATTGTCGTGATACAACCAGTGCTTGACCTGATCATTGTCGTGATACAACCGGTGCTTGACCTGATCATTGTCGTGATACAACCGGTGCTTGGTCTGATCATTGTCGTGATACAACCCGTGCTTGGCCTGATCATTGTCGTGATACAACCGGTGCTTGACCTGATCATTGTCGTGATACAACCGGTGCTTGACCTGATCATTGTCGTGATACAACCGGTGCCTGGTCTGATCATTGTCGTGATACAACCGGTGCTTGACCTGATCATTGTCGTGATACAACCGATGCTTGATCTGATCATTGTCGTGATACAACCGGTGCTTGATCTGATCATTGCCGTAATACAACCGGTGCTTGACCTGATCATTGTCGTGATACAACCGGTGCTTGACCTGATCATTGTCGTGATACAACCGGTGCTTGACCTGATCATTGTCGTGATACAACCGGTGCTTGACCTGATCATTGTCGTGATACAACCGGTGCTCGACCTGATCATTGTCGTGATACAACCGGTGCTTGGTCTGATCATTTTCGTGATACAACCGGTGCTTGGCCTGATCATTGTCGTGATACAACCGGTGCTTGACCTGATCATTGTCGTGATACAACCGGTGCTTGACCTGATCATTGTCGTGATACAACCGGTGCTTGACCTGATCATTGTCGTGATACAACCGATGCTTGGCCTGATCATTGTCGTGATACAATCGGTGCTTGACCTGATCATTGTCGTGATACAACCGGTGCTTGACCTGATCATTGTCGTGATACAACCGGTGCTTGACCTGATCATTGGGTTAACAGGCAGATAACTTAACCACTAGTATAACGCTTAAATTACGTGATTTCTAGGCTAGCCATGGTTTGCTTCTAAATGTAGATACTTAGTTATATATGATTTTATCGAATTGATAAAAATTTTAAACTCCACTTATGTTTTTTTTATGAATAATTTTTTCCCGGATTAATGTTTCCTTCGATGTAGGTCTTGACAAATAACTTATGTGCAAAATTCGCTTTCTCCGTTTGTCCAGATTATTCTAACTGTGAAATAATGACCCAAAATTGAAAAACTTTTCACTCAAATTTTGCTAAAAATGGATGAAAAATATAAAATTTTCAGTTCATTTCTGAGTATATTTCTTTACCATCTTTTGCATATATGTCCTTAATTGTCCCCAGCTGATCTACGTAAACATTCACATTATATGTTTTTTAGGCTTTTCGACATAAATGGAGTTTTTTTTAATAATACAATTCCGTGATGCCTCGGTACATAAAAAAGTGTAACACCAACATGTGTTAATATAAGAAATATAAGAAGAACGTGTTCCCCATTCCATATCTATAATAAGTTGCAAAAGAAAGTGTGTACTTGTTTACAGTCAAAATTTGTATACTTATCTAAGCAAAATATTAACATGATTGGTATAATAATTGTTGCTTTTTATAAATGCGTTCTTTTTTTTTGTTTGTTTGTTTTTTTTGTTTTTTTTTTTGTTTTTTTTTTTTTACTTTCGATCCGTCAATAATTGTATGGGATAACATTCAAACAGAAGTCCATATGACGGTACGTCAGGTCCCATGCACCCTGAACACTTTCGTTGATCTATGGATGAGATAAATGCCACACATACAGATTAATGGTCACATAACCAGCTAAGGGGCCAGTTACACAGACGGTCAGTCCCCAATCGGTCATTTAAATTAACTCGCTGTTATGATCGGTTGTCATGCGTGATTTTATTTCTGGTTTTCTGTGTAAACGGCCATCGGTGACAGAAAGCCAACTCAAACGGGGTTGAGTCGATGATTAAATGCTGAAATACTATCAGTTTTTATCGTTTGTAAATCGGAGCTAAATCGGGCGTAACGCTGATTAATCGGTGTTTGATAGCTAGTCATCAGTGGTAAAACACTTTCCGTCAGATATGGCCGGTGATTCATATTTGGTTATCTTTGTCCGATCGGCGATATCGGTGATTAAGAGCTTGCATATCTCGTGATATAGGTTGCTGTCGGATATTTGTAAAATATTTTCACCGATCGAGAATTTTAAACATGTTTAAAAATCCCAATCGGTAATTTTTCACCGATTAAACTTATCTTTCCCCAATAGCAGTTGATAAGTGGAAAACAGGTGACCAATAGGTGATATCGGTGTTAAATACATTGTCATCGGTTCATTCTATAATTTGGCTAAAAAAACTACCGATCAATCACCGATGGCTCTGTGTAACTGGGGTGTTAAAAAGCGTTCAGAAATCACAATTTTGCTATTTTACTTTTCATTCCTCCAAGTGACTAAGTGCACACTTTCTTTTGCAACTGAATATATGTTATAATAATTACCTCTCTTTGTAGCGTTTATAGCCACAAGTATTGTTACATTCTCCAAACTCAGACCAGTTGGTCCAGCCTCCAGGAACTAAATAAAACAAATAGAATTATTTCACTAAGTCTTATTTCAAATCAAATGCATGTCATATAGACATATAGATATAATTAGTATACACTATTGTAGGATCATACATACATGTATATAGCATGGGCTGCGTGGCAGAAAACAGACGGATGCAACATAAAACCTTATTTTACTAGGTATATAATACATTATTTCCTTTTTATTTGGTGGCTTTAAAATGATATATTATACAAAACGACGTCAGTGGTTCAACAAAAAGTAGTGTCCACCTGACAGTGCACAATTATGTTTTATCGGGGTATATAAAAAAACTGCGAATAAACACGCATTGTACCAGCTTACTGACAAATGTTTTCAGTACATTTCACAAGAAATGTTGTTTTTATACAGTACAATTTTTCCTTTTTTACCGTTATAATCTTATATCTCTGCGGTATATATAATATAGAAATCGGACCTCAAGGCATTATATTGACCTCAAAGTCAATCCAAATATTCGGTTTCCGTCAATTGAATGTTTGCGGACTGGCAGATCGGTGAGTATAATGCCAAGAGACCCTCAATGATGTGTACTATTGTTTAATAAAACTACTATGTATATATGTTGCATAAATGTAAAACATTCAGACCCGTATCAGCTTACCTGGACATTCCTTTAATATACATTTAGTAAATCCCTGACTGGAACCTGTACAATCTGAACCGTTATACGCTGGTGCTGGGTTGTTGCAAGCCCTAGTTCTAAATGATACACCATATCCGCATTTCGCAGAACATGTGGTCCACTTATTCCAATCTCCCCATTCACCGTCAACTAAAACAAGTGAATTTTTTTTTATGATTTTCAATACCTTTAACATTGCTTATTGTGCTTGTACTTGTAAATATTTAATTACATATATAATTATAAATGTAATTATAATACAATATAGTCGTGTATGCTATAAATAACGACAAGTTTATACTGGTGATGCCTGTGTAGATTCTTGTTACAATGTTAAACATTGTCCAAAACAAGACAAGCGTATAAATTTTGAAAAAATTCAGAATAGATATATAAATATACTGTAAGTCTGTATTATATGCGGAACTCTATTACCGATGCACTCTCAGTATTTCGTCGTCTGCAGCCATGCACACGCTGAAGTTAAAAATCTTTGACCTCATTCAATAAAAAAATGTAAAGATTAGTAGAATTTCTTCTGCTTCACATAAAATATTAATTATTAAATTCATCAATGAAATTCAATACAAACATTGTATACGCCGATAATACGGAGTCCCATGTTACATTCAGGTATGTGGAATTTTTAAGTCACATCAACACAGCATGTGGGGACTTTTCGGTTTATAGAAAAAATTTCCGACGAAATCAGTAACTTTTTCCAGGAACTCCGTAACAGTTATTATAAAAACTCTTGACAAATTATCATAAGAACTCTATACTTCGTGTAACAGTTCCTCCGCCGTGGTATAATTAAACACAAAATATCGACTCCTTATGTGATGGATGATTGAAAATGATAATATTTGTAGAATTTTAAAATTTTGGGGTCAATTTCTTAGTGGTAAAAAAATAAAATATGTGCTCTGTTGTGCTATGTATAATATTCATGAAAAAAGGTATAATTTTACATTGTCAGTGGAATCTGCATTAATTAATATTGGTATTAGTATACACGACGGTCCGTCGCCTATACTACTATTGGTTGCTCAAGGTTTTGGGTAACACATAGCATTTTGAATTTTAATAACAATAATTTTAAGCTAAATTAAAATGTCCCAATTCTGACCTTCCTGTTGAGAAAGGTCATTTTTTATATTGAAAGAAAAAAATAGGACTTGCTCAATCTGAAGCCAACAAGAAATAGGTGACAAGTTCCATTATATTATAAATGTAGTTACTTACACACGTATAGAAATTACTGTTCTAGCTTTATTAGTACAATACATCAGACGCTAATGGTGTAGTGATAAAAGAAATAATCACTTAATCTAATAATAATGCTGAAAGTTCATATAGTCATCTCTTTTATTCACTTCTTTGCCATGTTTGTATTATTATTAGTTATAATGTTAGTTCAGTTATTTGCAGTCAAAGGCCATGAATTGTGTTATTTCAAGTAAACGAAATAAAATAAATGGTAAAGGAACACTTTGGCTATCACATATGTGTGCAAGTTGCGATTGAAATTGACTATTTTTCAACAGATCCCTAGTGTTATTCCGTTATCCAATGTTTGCACTACTTTCACTGTTCATTTCTTCCAATGCTTACTTTACTTCTTAAAAGTACTAACTTACTTTTACTGCTTGTTTTACATTTACCTACTTGCACTGCTCCCTTACTTCCAGTGGTTATCCTATTCCTTTACTTAAATTTACTTACAGTAATTATCTTGCTGTCTGTGCATATATTGCTTCAAGCGCTTGCAACCATTGCTTTTACTGTTTCCCTTGCTGCCAGTGTTTCTCTTGCTGCCAGTCTTCTCTTGCTTTTAGTGTTCTCCTTGCTTCCAGATTTTCCCTTTTATTCTAGTGTTTCCCTTGCTGCCAGTCTTCTCTTGCTTTTAGTGTTCTCCTTGCTTCCAGTTTTTCCCTTTTTTTCCAGTGTTTCCCTTGCTGCCAGTCGTCTCTTGCTTTTAGTGTTCTCCTTGCTTCCAGTTTTTCCCTTTTATTCCAGTGTTTCCCTTGCTGCCAGTCTTCTCTTGCTTTTAGTGGATTCCTTGCTTCCAGTTTTTCCCTTTTATTTCAGTGTTTCCCTTGCTGTCAGTCTTTTCTTGCTTTTAGTGTTCTCCTTGCTTCCAGTTTTTCCCTTTTATTTCAGAGTTTCCATTGCTGTCAGTCTTTTCTTGCTTTTAGTGTTCTCCTTGCTTCCAGTTTTTCCTTTATATTTCAGTGTTTCCCTTGATGTCAGTCTTTTCTTGCTTTAAGTGTTCTCCTTGCTTCCAGTTTTTCCCTTTTATTTCAGTGTCACCCTTGCTGTCAGTCTTTTCTTGCTTTAAGTGTTCTCTTTGCTTCCAGTTTTTCCCTTTTATTTCAATGTCTCCCTTGCTGTCAGTCTTTTCTTGCTTTTAGTGTTCTCTTTGCTTCCAGTTTTTCCCTTTTATTTCAGTGTCTCCCTTGATGTCAGTCTTCTCTTGCTTTTAGTGTTCTCCTTGCTTTCAGTTTTTCACTTTTATTCCTGAGTTTCCCGTGCTGCCAGTCTTTTCTTGCTTTTAGTGTTCCCCTTTATTCCAGTGTTTGTCGTGGTTCCAGTCTTCTCTTGCATCCAGACTGCACATGCTTCCAGTGTTCCCATTGCTTTCTTTGTTTCTATCGCTTTCACTGCTTTTATAAAATGTATATGAAACGAAACCAGACGTGTCTTTCGCAAGTCAGATTGTTTATCTTTGATCCAGGTCAAAGACAAAATGTTATTATGTTTAAAAATTAGTATGTAACAAGTAGAAAAAAAATAACATAACTGCTGTCTTTTATTTGTTTGTTTGTTTGTTTCATTTTACGCCTTTTTCCAACAGTATTTCAGTCATATAGGCGGGTAGTTTCCTAACCATCGTTCCTGGAGAGTTACACCAGTACTAGACTACCTTCCTCCGCGCTAAACTACCAAAGCATCTCCCGGGGATCGAACCCACGCCAGAGAGGTGACTGGATTAGAAGTCATCGACTCTAACCCCTCGACCACGGAGGCGGTTTTGCTGTCTTTTAAATGTGTATAATAGAATAAACGTATATTACCTGGACAGTGCGACATTTCACATGGTTTTGTGTCATAGTCTATGCCTGTACAATTAGTTCCATTTCCCGAAGGTTCTGGAGCATCACAGATTCGTGATCGAACATGGTATCCATGGCCGCACGAGACAGAACATGTTGTCCATTCCATCCACGAACCCCAGCTGCCGTCTACTGTAAATATATACATTGAATTTGTAATAAATATATACATAGTGAAACTTAAAACGTTCTTCTCTGAAGATCTTTAGGACAGACTTCTGTAACATTGTAAACTTGAGCATCACGTCAGTTAATATTGTTATAATCTAAATGTTTAACATAAAGTACTAAAATAGTTTGTAGAAGAATCTTGACAGAGATGAACGTTTTATTATCTATTAAATAAATTGTATGACTAAAGTAACCACAGACAGGTAAGCTTAAACCTATAATAGAAACAAAACGGCAAAATAATCATACCATCTTGACTGTTAGCACATGTCCACATACAATATACCACGAGCAATCCTAAAACTTTTTGCCCAAACATAATTGGATGGGTCTTACTGAAACGTACAACAATAGAAAATGATGAATAATGATAAAAATGTCTATTAAAATATATCAAGTTAAGGCATATGAAAGATCATCTCTTCAGTAATGTATCTGTAAAATACGCCGAGACAATGTTTTGTATTTCATACATTTGTCGTTTAATGTATTGTCTGTTAGACAAATAATTGCAGGATTAAGAATTAATATTAATACTTATATGATTATTAAAGCCACAGATGGCCTTAGTGGCCGAGTGGTTACGGTCGTTGACTTAAAACCACTTGCCCATTACTGCTGTGTATAAGAATCCCGCTAGAGACCTTGGATCTTTTTATGTAAGGAAGCTATCCAGTTAGCTTACGGAACGCCGGTGATACCACTCAGGTGCCCTTTTATACCAGAAATAATGTACGGAGGGGCACCTTAGTGTAAAGCTGGAATGTCGCCATATTATGTGTTAGAGCGACGTTAAACCCAACCAAAAAACCTAGATTATTCTATAGTCTTACCGAGTAAGATGTCTTGTGTCAATCACCCACGTGTGAACAATCGCGAGGGAAATGGTTCTAACTTAAAGAAATTTTAGAATTGAACAAGATGTACAGACATTTCAATGTACCATTTATACTAAAAGTGTGAGCTGCCGATTTGTTTGTGATAGAATATTGATTCCGTTAGGCTAGTACAAAACTTGATCTGACAGATACCCGTACTGAGCCAATATATATCAAGTCACGAAATGTCACTATTTATAGAGTAGAAATATTACTTTACCTGTATATTAGCCCTGTGATTTATGTGGAGAGATAAAGAGATCACAGTGGAATCATGTCGAGATTTTCAGGTTCTCTGATAGGGAGGCATTATCAGTTCATACTTGACCTACATCATAATCTAACTGTTCAGACATGTACACAAGGCCCGCTGTCTCACAAGTTAACATAAATCAATGTATTTCAAAATTGACATATGATCTGTATTTTACAATTTTTCTAAAATTAAAGTCAATTGGTCTACAATGGGCACATTTTCCATACGTATTCAAATATTGATAAAAGCAACAGAGATGTATCATTTGGATATACTTATGAAATATTTCTTGAAAACAAATATGCTGATATAGCTCTAAGTGATTCAGTTTGAAAATTCATATGATGAGTAATAATATTTTATTCTAGAACATTTTAGTATCTGCTATATATATATGTGTGTGTGTAGATATGTCCGATTGTTTCGGAGTATGATACTAAATACTATCAGTAACATAATTTATGTGGAGCAATTCATTTTAAATCTAGTTAAAGTAATAGCCCTAGACTAAATTCAAGTAAAAAAATGTTTTAACGATGATCTGTCTTTTGTCTCTTTATTTCTTGATACACTTCATCATTATAGGTCAAGGTCATAGTGTCATCAATAATGAGGTCAGTTACAAGAAATCAATATAATCCAGAACTTTCAACCTTTATAGGACGATAGTCCTTAGACCAATTACCTTTAATATAATTAACAGACTTTCATCTTTACGAAGTATTGCCCACACTACCTTCTTTTTTTAGCGGGGGGGATAATTTTGGAATCATTGACTACTATTCCAGGAGATAAACTGCAAATCAGTTCAAATCAATATTCAGGGGACCACACTTTTCATGTTGTTCGTGGATATTTCAATTCACAAAAAGGAAACTTTATTTCGTCAGCTGTATGATTATTTTGTAATACAAACAATCCACGAAATAAAGAGCCTACGAAATAAAAGCCTACGAAATAATGAGCCTACGAAATAAAGTACGAAATAAAGAGCCTACGAAATAAAGAGCCTACGAAATAAAGTACGAAATAAAGAGCCTACGAAATAAAGAGCCTACGAAATAAAAAGCCTACGAAATAAAGTACGAAATAAAGAGCCTTCGAAATAAAAAGCCTACGAAAATGTCCTTCTTGGCAAAACCTTGAAACATCATTTCGAGGACACAAGGTAATGGACAGTAAATATAGATACACTTTGATATCATATAAAAATCTACAAAGCTTATTGCTAAACTGTAACTTCACATTCATATAGATTATGCCAAGAACTTTCAACAAACACTGTTTTTATTCCATATTTATATTTTATTTAAAATTGTGCTAGCAGAAGCATTTTCTTATCTTTTTGTCTGACATATACACGCCAGTGGCATAAAGTTTAAATGGAGTCACAATAACTGCACAGATATGTGTTAAAGTTAATAGGTAAATGTTCATTATAGTATGCATTTATATAATTAAATTGGTCAAGAGCGGCGCAGCCTGTCACAGTCTTTGTATGTTTTCTGAGGTTCATGTCCAAACTTTAGGCACTGTTTCTTATGTCCGTTAGTGAGGAAATGGGGCACCCACCTAAAGCAAACCTTTCTTACGCCAAAACGCTTGGTCAGAATTAAATAAATATTGCCTTCTGATATGCCAATAAAGCTAGATATCTCCTTTACTGACACTCTTGCATCCTGTTCTACCATAACTTTCACAGCACAACTGTTTGCCTCGGTAGCCAAGGTTGTAGACTAATCTGAACGGTAGTCATCCTTGACAGGAATCTTTCACCTTTAAAAACTTTGACCATCTAAATAAAGATTGTGCGCTATGAAATGACATGCGGTCTTATTTTCTGTGAAAGTATTTCAGCGCAAACACTAGAAATTATGACAACTTTACGGGTTACTCTTCCGACGTTCACATTGTGCGTTAAAGATCTTTGATAAAATCCATTTTGGCATATTGATGATAGAAAATTGCTAAACATTCTTTTGGTATCCCCGTCTATACTAAAAAGTGTCGTCAAAGTTTAACTTACAAAATTTCAAGGTAAGTAATCAAAAGTTTATCAAAATCGATAAATAGTAAAAGATCAGAGTTATAATTTTTTCACTATATTGCATTATATCATGAATTATTCGTCTTTGTCCTTTCAATCTTCCCAATATAAATCCAGTTTGGTCAGTGTTACTAAATCTGTCTAAATATATTTTATTCTTTTTGCCATGCACCCAGAAACAATTTCATAAATTGTAATCAGCAATGTCATCGTTTGTGAATTTTCAGAAATTGTTTAGGTTAATCACCTGTAGGGGTTCGTGTAATATTATACCAGACTTGTCAATGTTACAATGAATTGTATGCCTACATGTTGAGCTACATGCCTCCGGATAGGTCAAAATACTTCAATCAAATCAAACTTGAGAAAAATGTACTAAGATGTAAGGAAAAGTAAAAAGTTTCAAGATTCAAGTAATATTTTACATATACTTGTGCGATTAATGACTGATTTTTCATAATTTACATCTATATTTCTACTGCGTTACTAACGCAGTAAAGGCTATTTATGCATATTTTGACCACTTTTTGGTAATTTACGCGGTTTGTAAGTACCATTGATAATGAGTAACTTGCTTCCTTTAGGTTACTTCACAATATTACACATTCAAATACATTTTCAAAATTTTCATGAAATTAGCGTGAATCTGGAGGCGTGCTGCTTTAAGTCATAAAGTATATTGATAAATATTTAATTGTTTGATGGGGCAGTAAAAAACACACATCTATATGAAAATAAATATAAAAGAAAGGCAAACACACATCTTTCGACATCAATTTTGTGGATGGGGGAATTGTAACAGTTTTCTCAGCAACTAACTTATCACATCATTAACATGTGCCTTCATACAGTGGGATTCGATTGTCGCTCATCAACTTCCTGTTTACCGACTTAGTTAAATTTTCGACCTTAATGGTCAATGGTAGAAAATTTTAGTAACATCACAGCCTCGTAAATATCAAATCAAATCAAATCAAATCAAATCAACTCAAATCAAAATTTATTTATTGTCGGTTTATATATATAACATTTCACAAAACAAGCTATGTATAGCTTTTGACCGACATACATGCATATAAACATAAAACTCATAAAAGAAGCACATTATGATAATTTTTGAAAGACAAATGGTAAAACAAGTTAAATCAATCATAATACTATAAGATGGGATGTAAATTCTACACGTAATAGTTTAAAGTTAAATAATAATAAATAATACTGACATGCTTCAGATAACATTTAGATTACTGTAATATAAATGTATAAGTGAATAAAATAATATATATCTCGATAAAAAAATGTCGAACACATTAGCCCATACATAAAATTAAATTAAATTAAAAGTTGAGTGGAGTCTGCTGATCTTGACCCAGGTCTTAGGACTGTTATAAAAGAAAGAAATAAGATACTGAAAATGAAAAGGATCACAAAATTGTGACCACTAAAAAGGTTTTTAAAAAAATAAAAATGAAAATCCCCAAATCAGATTTGGCAAGAAGTGATCAGCAGCCTCCGCACAAGCTGGCAATAAGCAAACAAAATTCAAGCACACTGGCAAATCAAAACATGTACATAAACATTTATGTTGAGAGTATTAACAAAATTTAAGCCAAATGTGAAACAATCAACTGTAAAGATAAAAATAGATTAAAAAGCAGGCAGGAAACAAAACTGAATATGGAGCTAAACTATAATGCAAGTTCATTGACAGAAAGAACATGAGCAACTCTCTCCATTCCATGCACCAATTAAACTTTTGAATTGGTTATAATTCACTTCCAGTCTGAGGTGTTGGGGAAGTGAATTCCATAGTTTTGGTGCATAGGAACGAAAAGAGTTGCTGCCATAACCGGTGGTTCTTACCTGAGGGATGATGGCTACATTTATATACCTAAAATTAAAATAATAAGTTTTTATATTAACAAGATCATGTAAAGTATGTTGGTCCTTGTTTATGAACGATTTTATGAATTTCGAGTGCTATAATTCTGATACTTCTTAATTTTAAATTTGGTAGTTATGTAATTTTGGTAATAAAATATGTTTGATTTAATGTGTTTTCATTCAATAAAAGCTGTTTTGAGTATTTTCAGCATTAATTTATTTAATTTACGAATGAAATATAAAATGGAACAGGGTCTTTCAAATAGAAATCTATTTGAAAGACCCTGAATGGAAAGAAGGTTTCATAGACAGTTTGAATATAGGTGTGAAAAAGTTTGTATTTTCAACATGTGGCGAATCGTTATTACTCCTTGGGGAATCGTTACATTACCTAAACGATATAGATTATATCAAAAGGAATACAAATGCAACCCGGCCATTTCTATCATTGATCCATTTTTATAACTATATCAGGCGAAAGTTTAAACTTTTAACATTGTAATTCTCCTCCTAAGAAGTAACTTATAAGACTATTGAGGAAAGAATGTCCGGAAGGTAATATATCTTGATTTTTGGCAGACTGCCAGTACACCATATATGGGCCAATACTTCCCTCCGCACTTACAACTGTTACATGGCACGGTGATACCACCACTGAGTACTCCCGGTAGCACCGGGCCACCTACCTCGCCGACAACTCCATCTACAGTTCCAAATACATTTGAGCAACCATGGTACGAGTCTATGATGTCAAAATTGACCTCTATCGAGACCCACCAAAAATCTATAGAAACTAAGCTTTCAAAATTAGATAAACTTGAATCTGAAATGTGTAAAATATCGCAGAAAATCTCGTCAGTTGAAACACGTGTATTATCACTTGAAACAAAAGTAACTGATACCAATAGTCGTCTCACGGAAATGGAGGTAAGCAGAAATTTTGATACGCAGGTATGTGATGAGTTGAGCAATAAACACAAACAACTTGAAAAACTCTTGAAAGCCGAAAAAGATGAAAATGCTGCGCTGGCTAAAACTGTTGAAAAATTAAAATTAGAGAATAAAAGTATGTCTGATGATATAGTAGATGTTACATCTAGGCTTATGAGGGATAGCCTCCTTTTCTTTAATTTTGACGAGGAAAAGTCACGTGATGATCGCAGAACGGAGGACTGTAAAATCAAAATTATCAATTTTTGTACATCTAAGCTCGGTATTAATGATGCTGATTTGAACAATTTGTTGTCCGTGTTTAGTAGAATAAAACTAGACATTAAAACTAAATTGTCCCTATTCGACTCTCTCGTTGTTCCAATACTATTGTATGGATCTGAAGTCTGGGGAATATATAACTGCAAAGAAATCGACAAATTGCATCTCCGTTTTTGTAAAATAGTCCTTGGTGTTCGACCTCAGACTTCCAATGCTGCTGTGCTTGGAGAGCTTGGTCGCTTTCCTTTATCTGTTATCTGTAAAGAACGTGCTCTTAAATACTGGTTAAATATAATGAAATATCCAGGGTCATTAGTACATACAATATTTTTGGAACAATGTGCTTTGTTACCTAATAATACCATGTCTACTTGGTCGTCGTCTGTTAAAAAACAACTTGATAGTCTTGGATATAGCTACTTATGGAATTCTCTAAACCTTGATATGAATTATTTGCCAATGTTAAAACAAAGGCTGCGTGATCAGTACGTTCAAACATGGAATGATACCATAATGAATCAATCTAAGTTATATTATTATAGAAAATTCAAATGTGAGTTTAAATATGAAAAGTATCTAGATATTGTTACAAATGAGCATCAAAGAAAAGAATTGTCTCGTTTTAGACTCTGTTCCCATCTTCTTGAAATTGAAAGTGGTAGATTTGCAGGTATTGATCGAAACCTACGAACTTGTAAACTTTGTTCACTTAATGTTGAATCTGAATATCATTTTTTGTTATGCTGTCCACTCTATAGAAACCTTCGTCGAAAATATAATGTTAATTATTCTTTTCCATGCATTAATAAATTTACTAGATTATTGTCTTCAAGTAATAATAGAACTATTAGGAATATTGCCAAATTTGTATTTTATGCTATGCATTTGAGAAATGAAAAACTTGCAATTATTGCTGCTTCTTAGGTTCTTGTATTATAACTGTATTGTATTACATGAATTGTATTTATGTTAAATGTAAATTGTATTATCTTGGCCATCCTTTTGTATATTGTAAATGGCCAAAGGTATATTGTATATGCCGATTTGCCAATAAACTGAAACTATTAATATTTGTAAAAATGGAAACGTGTTTGTGACGGTTCTATGCGCTTTCAACAAATATTGCCGAAGTTGTTTTGACAAAAATAGTGAAAATTTTTATATTTCTTTGCAAAATTCATATTTACTTCAGAAAATGTCACCACCCTACTAAAAAGTTTGAAAAGATGTTGGCTGACGTCTGTTTGATATAAAATGGTGTTGAAAGGGGGAACAATTTAGTGGTATTAAACCATAAAATCTCTGTTTTTCCGGTAGCACGGTTTAACAGAATTTATCCAATATATAGTCTTTATAGAAAAGTTTATAAAGGTAAAATTATTGTATTTAAACATATATAAAGCAAATTTCTGCTTCATAAAACCTAATTTTAATTGCATTTTAATTTGATTTCTAGTTTTTGGAAAATTTTAACTTAAATTATGTATATTGTTTATTGTAGGTGTTAGAGATTATTGCTGTAAAAAATCAATTATGGCTGTTTCAAAGTTGATACGGATGTAAACGAATGGTTTGTAAATGAATTACCACGTCAAATGTTCAATGATTTGTTCTCCATTCATTTAGACATATGATTCAGTTTGTTCAAAATGATGAGATGTGTCATATATCTTTCTACAGCTGGTGTTACTTGTACTTTATTTTCGATTTTATCAGTTTTCAATTTATCAGTTTATGAATTCTTTTTAAATTTTAGCGATGTTCCCGACTTTTAAAGTTTAGAAACGATATAATGTAGCCATAAATTTTGCAGACTTAAAATGACTAAATTGGAGTGTCTACGGGAATATTATTATGTCTAATTTTTTTTTCAAAAGACGAAGCGGGCCTCTCAAAGCGACCTGTTACTTATACAGGACTTATTACAGATAATCTTTATATCGAGCTCGACGAGCTGGCCCGAAGGGCCTGCTCGCAAAGCTAGCTTTACGGTAACGCGAGTACCTGTGAAGTGCTGGTTTTGAAAACTTTCGTCCGAAGTACTGAATTGGACACATCGCAACTTTTCGAATTACAAGAAAACGATAAAAGCCGATGTACTCTCATTGAAAATGGAAGCGTAGACTGGTGTCCTGCGCACTTATATAGGAACCAAAATAGAAAGGGGGAACCAGAATAAACGGAAGCAGTGTATAAAATACCGAATGACAATTTTAAAATGTAAAATTAAAATGAACGCTTATTTTATATTACGGTAAAAGAAAATTGAGCTCGCTTTGAGGCTTGCCTTTTTCATATTATACCTGACGTTAATAATATAAAATGAGACAAAGTATATGAATGGGGAGGTCGTTAAAGAAATCGCCCATTTTTCTGTTTTAAAGGTGTCATAATCACTGATAATGACTCATTCGATATTTCATGCACTGCTTTCGGATCGGATCCGTTATCACTTGGAATACTCGACAATTATTATTAATCCAAAAAGCTGCGGTTGTTTGTTATCTTAATACCCCACCTATTATCATTAAGTTACAATGAAAATGGCGGAGCCCGACTAGAACTGACACTGAAAATTTCATTGATAGGTACAAATTCTATATATTCTTTGTTTTTTATTTGATTTTCTTTGAAAAACAGACATGTAGTCTATAGCTGGGCAAGCCAAAGTCCGGTCCCTGCCTTTGACTTCCTTTTATTAATAAGACAAAGCCTCAAAGCAAGCTCTTTGACAGAAATTATGGTACATAATAATAATTATAATTTAAACCCATTGCTGTTTTCAATACACTTAGAACTGCAAACTTCAGGCCACACTCATCACAACAACTGGTTCTCTGTCCAGGGCTAGCTCTGACAAATTTTTTCTTTGAGCCAATTTTTTGCGTCGAATATAATTGCCTGTCTGTATTTTATTTTCGAATCAGGCAATGGTATCATGGCATGAGATATTTTGAAAAACATAAACTATATCCAACTTTATTTTGGTTAAGTTACATTTTTATCAAATTAACAAATCTTACATCTATAAATGACAGTCAGTTATCATATAATAGCTTAGAGTTCAGTAATTGTAACATTTGCCAAAAGTTAGGCAGCATCGTTCAATCTTATTTTTTTTCAAGAATACTCTGTTAAGCTTCAAACAGTGTCCTATTATGTTCCTATAGAAGTGAGCATGAGACCAGTCTACGGATCCGTTTTCAATCAGAATTCCTCGGCATTTATCCTTCTCTTGTATGTCGAAAATTTAGGATTGGTCTATTTCCCATGATTTGCAGTACTTCCAGCGAAACTTTTCAAAACCATCACTATCTAGCAGGTACTTGTGTTACGTAAAGCTCGCTTTGTGAACAGGCCCTTTGGCCAGCTCTTTTAGCATGCTATTATGTATTTAGTAAACCAATCAGGTGCAAAAGTTATATTAGTCTGCACAAATTTCAGGAAATGTACTTTCACAAATCTGGATATTACGATTAATGGTAATCGGCAATGCTTTTCGATGGGAACCCCATAATGAGGAAACAGGAGAATCAGTTTTCAGGTTTATTATAAATAATAATGCAGGTAACCTGCTAGTACTGATTCCTCAGGTGTGCTCCAAATATCATTAGGCAGGGAACCAAAATAACTTGATGAAGAGCAGGCAAACTTATTACCCATAATTTTGCTGTACTTCTGGCAAAAGTTTTCAAAATCATCACCTAAAGATATTTGCATTTCCATAATTCTCGCATAGCTCACTATAGCCTTATCATTATATACACCGACACTTGGGGTTATGTTAGTCGCTCTCTTTTATCCTGGAAGGGTTATGTTAGTTGTTCTGTTTATCCTGGAATAGACCCAGGCCATCCTTAAAAAAATGTTCGTTTGTAGTAACGCGACCGACTCACAAAATTTGCCCCTACTCAAATTTTTTTTCATGGTCTGGATAAAAAATTTTTTTTTTTGAATCAGAAAATTATGCATTGTGCTTTGTTTTAATTCTTTCAAAGGTTAATAGAAGAAATAAAATGTAGTTCTTATTAAAGTAGAATTCAGTTATCAATTTATTAATTGTTACCAGATTATCAAAGCATATATTGTCCAGCATTTTGAAATTCCATGACCTACCTACCCACCTTGAAAATTCTGGGTCGGGTTACTGCAAACAAACATTTTTCAGGATGGCCCCAGGAGTCTACACCGAGGGCTCATCCTGGAGAGCGATTCAGAAGAAAACTTGTTGTGCTTAATCCTATTTCTCTGTCCGGATATCTTGGGGAGAAGTCAAATTTGCAGGGGGAAAAAAAGAATCCCCATTAATATGTACTTGAGGATGTCATGTAGAAAGTCTGTATCCACCCATAGGCAGACTACTTATTATCATGAGTGAATCAAAGCGTTGCTTTATATTAGTATTACTACGCTTGTACCTGTCTTGTATAACGAAAGATCGCTTACATAATAATCACTTCATCAGCCTGTGTGACAATTTATCAATGTTTATAGGGTTTTTGGTTGTATTTATACAATTACACCTCTGTCTGATTAACTCAACATGTGCCATTTTATCTAACTGATGTACTTAATGCTTTTTGATGTAGGTGTTAAATGCGATTTTAAGTCTGTGACAGTAAATATGATGGGCTATAAAGTTTCATAGCTATTGAAAAAACAACTCCCAAAGTCCGTAAGTGAAGTGAAAAAAAATCAATTTCATTATATAAACAGCAGCTTGATAAAAAACTATCATGATAACCTTGATTGATTTCAACCTTTAGACATCATATTTTAACGTCGCCAACTATTTAAAATCATAATGGACAATAAGGTTGTATGGCATTGCATGCCCTCTGTAAAGAAATGCCAATTTGACACAGCTTAGGCTAGCGTCCCTGCTAAAACTACCAATTATGATCTTCTTGAACATTGTAAAAGTTTGCCATTATTTATTTTATCATTGGGGAAAAATTCTACTGTCAATTTTTTTAAACGAAAGCTGGTTATTGTAATCCCGAAGTTGGCAGACAGGAGGGTGGGCATCAAATTTTGGGTTTCCGCTCAATAATTATAACTTGAGCTTGCTTTGGCCTATTGACAATAAACTTGGTGTATGGGTAAGTTTATATTAAGAGGCAGCTTGGGAATGCTACCCAGGTGTCTGTAAAGTGTAATCAAGGTCTAGGTCACTGTTGCTAAAAATAGAAGTTTCCGCTCAATAATTTCAGTTTGCTTCGACCTGTTGTTGCCAAAATTTGTATCTGGGTAGCTTATACGAAGAAGCAGTTTGGAATTGCTAGCCAGATTGCCTGCTGCACAGTAAATGGGCCAATTTTTCAAAAATACATGTAATGCAGGCTTTTTCAAAAAATATATTGCATTTTCTATTATTTTTTTGTGTATTTACAAAAGACTAACTATAAAGCAAATGTGCCCAAAATTTTTTTGGGATAGCATTACCCAAAATAAAAATACAGACATTTTTATACCCTAAAAATGTCCAATTTTACATGTAATGTGTTAGCATCTGTTTTTTTTTTGGTGTTTTTAGAATTAACACCACTATTATCTGTTTTAATTTATCACTTAAATCTTTCTACATGCACATAGAAAATTTAATAACCTTTCCAGTGATATATAATACTTGGTATACATCATCCAGGTTTTTATCGTTAAGATGATTTTAGTAAAATCAGACTTATGTAATGCATCAGTTTTTTCAAAATTCAGTTGTTAAGTAAACAAGTATAACCTTTAAGCAATTACAAATAAAATAGTACTTTATTGTCTCAATCTAATGAAATATGAATTAAAAACATATGTTAAGTGTTTTCAATTAAAATTTTTAAACATTTTACCATAGTAGCATTATAGTGGGAAAAAAAAATTTTGTGATGAAAAAACTGTATCATCCGTCCCCCTCTCATAAAAATATCCAATTATAAAACAATACTCATAAAAAACAATGTTTCTTGTGCTTAATGATAGCCTTACTATGAAAATGTTACAAAAATTGCCAATTTCTATGTTTATAAGAAGAAAAATACAATAATGAAAAAGTTGTCTGTAACATCCGTCCCCGTAACATCCGTCCCCCTATATAAGGTGCTTATTAAATCTCACATAAACTGTAACTGAAAAGGGAATTTTACACTAAAACACCAAAGTTACTTTGAAAAATGAAGAAATAACAGAAATAAAGCACTGAAATGATGTATTTATGAAAAAAAAAAATATTTGTGAACACTAAATTTCTTAATTTTGAAAAAAAATCAGTATCTTTTGCTCTGAAAACAAAATTATTTACTTTGAAATAAAATTTGTATGTTATTTTTTTCAAGTGGACCAACGAGTTTAATAAGATAATATTTAAGCTTATATGAATTTATAACAAATATAATCTTTTGTTATTCTGTGTTTACAAACTAAGGGTACAGAAGGGGACGGATGTTACAGAATTGATTTACAGTAATACAAAACTTATCTTGTTCTTATCAGACCTGGGGATGATTACATTGATCAGTAATTGATTAAATTACAATTACAGTCTAACTTGCCCATGCGATCATGTGTATTAAGCAACTTTTGTCTTAAACGACCACTTTAAATTCCCCCCGATCATTTTCTCTCTATATCTTTAATGTATTAAGCGACTTTTGCTCAACGCGACCAGCGACCGCTATTTAGTCACCTAATTGACATCAATCTTTTCATTAAACGACCACTTTTACCTGTCAAGTAATTGTGTTTTTAGAGAACGCCACCTCGTTATGTCACAAGTGTAGGCAATCAAAACACAACAATAAACGTGTGAAAAACTCTATTTCCCATACCGTTTTAGCGTATACAAATGAAGTTAAGTATACCCGTGACGTGTATTATCCAATAATATCGGATAAACAATGCAACGCTCCTCCCATACTGAGATGGTGTATACGCTTCGCTTGTTGACATTTAGACTGCATTGAATTGACCTTGAACTTGATCAGCCATTAAATTAATCGTAACAAATAGATGTAGCGCCAATAGTTGTATTGTGATTTGGTATAAGAATACCGCGTGTTACATGAGTTACTTCCCTTTGTGTTAGTTTTGCCATTTGCTCTGTAATAAAGTTAAATTGTTCGTTGGTGATTCTTTCTCCTTACTGGCGTGGCGGCAGCTGTGTTAATAAAGAAACAACGCCTGTTCGATGCTAAAAAGACTTTTTCGTTAGCCACTCTACCAAAAATCTGTACGGAGGCGGAATAAGCTCAATCAAGGAGTCCAACGAGGCAGTTTTTACCAGTAACTGTTTACAATTTATCTTGCAAATACAGCAGTGTATAAAGAAGCTATTACTTACACTTCGTGACTTAAAACTGTAACTATGGCAACTCAGCGCGCTCCTAAGCAGTGGCGTCTCACTAAGAACGAGACTATAACGTCATTCGAGTCGTGGCGTCAGAATCTCCAATATACACTTTCTCTTGACGCCAATTTTGCTACTTACTTGGTCGATGGAGCTACTTGGTTAAAGAAGACAAGTAACAACCCGGTTCGTGGCTTTACAGACGACGGTGAGGATGTTCCTCAACAGGCACGGAGAACAGCCGCTCAAAAAGTAACACATTTAGAATTGATGCTGGGCCAAATTGCTAACTTTTGTCCTGTGATTTCTAGAAATACCATAGTAAAAAATTCTACATGCATGAATGACATTTGGCAGGCTATTCGATTACACTTCGGTTTTCAAACCAGTGGCGGTCATTTTTTGGACTTTGACGGTATAAAATTAGAAACCTGGAGAAAGACCTGAAGATCTTTACCAGCGTCTATACAGTTTCGTTGAGGACAGCATGCTCACTACTACAAGTAGAATAAGCCATCATGGAGAGGTCCCAACTTCTGACGAGGAAATGACTCCAACTCTTGAAAATATGATTGTGTTGACATGGCTCAGGCTTGTTGATAAGAATTTACCAATCCTGGTAAAACAGCGGTACGGCACTGAGCTTCGGTCAAAAACGCTGTCTTCATTAAAACCAGAAATTTCTCAGGCACTTGACAGCTTATTGGACGAAATTCAAGTTTCAAATGAGGCAAAAGTACTTCGTTCCACATTCCATAAACCTGGTTATACAAAACAAAAACAAAAGCCAAAAAGAATGCCCTTTGTGCAAGCAAGCCGGACGTCAGAAGTTCAATCATTTCTTAAGTGCCTGCAAATACCTACCTGAAGAGGACAAACAGTACATGACGAAGGTGCGACAAATGGCAGTCATCGACTCTGACAGTGAGTCGGAAACCGACTCTGAAAGCATCCCAAGTGCTCAAAAAACAGTCACATCGGTAACACGTAGAGTCGGCACAAAGCAGTCTCCAGCTATAAAGATGTTTCATCGGCACTTTCCTGTTACCATAACGCTTGATACCGGTGCTGAATCCAGTATGATCAAGCATTCTTTTGCAAAGTACATTGACGCACCCATCATGAAGAGTAATCAACATGCTACCCAAGCTGATGGTGTAACCCCATTAGACATTATCGGCGAAACACACATTACTTTGTCACGGGGCGCCTTTGAGTTTCAGTTGGATGCCCTTGTTGTTGCTGACTTAGATGTAGACATTCTTGGCGGTGTGACCTTTATGGCCGCTAATGATATTTCAACACGCCCAGCAAAACAGCAGATAGTCTTGCATGATCGTGAAATTGTCCATTACGGCACAACCTCTCATGCCGATTCTAAACACAGGGTGCGCAGAACCCAAGTTTCCTTCGTGTTCCATGCTCCGGGGTCTTCATAGGTTACCTGGCTTAGGTCATTTGTAGAATTGGTCATCCCCAGTGATGTCGATCCTGAGGGATCATTTGCTCTTGAGCCAAAATGTGAACACAACTCTTGGTTGTCAATCCAAATTGTTGATGCTGACTGTGGTAAGATTCGTATCGTTAATACCACTGGTGAGCCCGTAGCAACCCGAAGACATGAGCATGTGTGTAATGCAAGACATACTGAAACTATGTATGAAAGCAGTACAGACCATTTAGAAACAAAAACAATGTCAAAAAATTTGAATCATGGCAACTACTCAAAAACCGTTGTGCTTGACCCGGATAACACTCTAACCAATGAGACCAAACAGAAGTTTCGTACTACTCTGTATGAGTTTGACAATGTTTTCAGCCCACACCTAACTGGATACAATGGAGCAGTAGGCCCTTTGAAGGCAACAGTGAACATGGGGCCTGTTCTTCCCCCTCAGAGGAAAGGACGAGTACCTCAATACTCTAAAGACAAGCTTGTTGAGCTTCAAAGTAAATTTGATGAACTGGAAGAACAAGGCGTGTTTGCTCGACCTGAAGATACTAATGTTACCGTCGAGTATCTTAACCCATCATTCCTGGTTAAAAAGCCACAAGGCGGATTCAGATTGGTGACCGCATTTGCTAATGTAGGGCGGTATATAGCAAGCCACAGCCTTCGTTAATGCCTGACGTTGAGTCTGTTCTAAGATCAATAGGCCAATGGCAGTATTTGATAGTTTCAGACTTAAAAAGTGCATTCTATCAGATTCCCTTGCCCGTGAGTCGCTTAAGTACTGTGGAGTGTCTACACCATTTAAAGGTATCCGTGTATACACCAGATGTGCAATGGGAATGCCTGGCTCAGAGACGGCCCTCGAGGAGCTCATGTGCCGAATTCTGGGAGATCTACTCCAGGAGGGTATTGTTTGCAAGCTTGCAGATGATCTCTACTGTGGCGGTGACACACCTGAACAGCTACTTCACAATTGGCGTCGTGTACTCGCTGCACTCGATAATAGTAACATCAAACTAGCCCCATCAAAAACAGTTATCTGCCCTAAATCAACCAATGTGCTAGGCTGGATTTGGTCAGAAGGGAATTTGTCTGCTAGCCCACACCGTGTAGCTACACTTGCTTCATGTCAGCCTCCGGAAAATGTCCGCGGTTTAAGGTCGTTCATCGGAGCATACAAAGTCTTAAGCAAAGTTGTCCCTGAATGTTCTATCTATCTTGCCCCACTAGACGATTTGACAGCCGGTCATCAATCGCAAGACAAAATACGATGGGATGATCAAAGTCTCGAGCATTTCGAAAGGGCAAAACGTGCATTAAACGACCATAAGTCAATCGTCATCCCCCAACCAAATGACAAATTGTGGATTGTAACAGACGGATCGGTAACCAGGCGTGGTATTGGTGCTACGTTGTATGTTATGCGAAACAACAAGCTACGATTAGCAGGATTTTTTAGTGCGAAGTTGCGCAGACACCAAGTTACCTGGCTACCGTGTGAAATTGAGGCTTTAAGTAGGGCAGCCATTAAACACTTCTGTCCGTATATTGTGCAATCATCAAAAGCAGCATGCGTTCTTACAGACAGTCAGCCCTGTGTTCAGTCAGTTGAAAAGCTCTATAGGGGTGAATTTTCTGCCAGTCCAAGGGTGACGTCATTTCTGTCTAATGTGAGTAGATATCAGGTGGTCGTACAACATTTAGCAGGCTCTGCTAACGTACCAAGTGATTTCGCCAGTAGAAACGCGCCAGATTGTACGGAAGTACGATGCCAGATTGGTTCCTTCATACGCGCTATGGAAGATTCAGTTGTGCGTTCCGTCAATGTTGACGATATTGTCAACGACACTGCCCGCTTACCTTTTACTACTAGATCGGCTTGGCGTGATATCCAGGGTGAATGTCCAGACTTGCGTCGCGTGCACTCACACTTAAAGCAAGGGACTAGACCGTCCAAAAAATTAACAAGCATAAAAGATGTTAAACGGTACTTGCAGGTGGTTACTATTTCAAAAGATGGTGTTTTAGTTGTGAAGCGTTCTGAACCATTCTCTTCCGAGAAAGAACAAATAGTTGTACCACGTTCCGTTCTTGATGGACTTCTTACCGCCATGCACGTCAAGCTTGACCACCCTACAAAGCATCAGTTAGACTTAGTTGTGCGAAGATACTTCTTTGCTTTAGATATAAACAAGGCTATCGAGCGTGCAACTAGCTCGTGTCACACGTGTGCTTCCCTTAAGAAATTCCCCAAATCATTAGTACAGCAGTCGAGCGAGGATCCCCCAGAATCCGTCGGATTAGCATTCGCAGCTGATGTCATGAAGCGTAGTAAACAATGCATTCTTGTTGTACGAGAAGCCGTAACATCATACACAAAAGCTGTCATGGTTGACAATGAACAAAAAGTCACTTTACGTAATGCTTTAGTGTGTTTAATGATGGATATGCATCCAATTCATGGTCCACCTGCTGTGATTAGAGTTGATCCCGCACCCGCCTTTGTTACGCTTCGCGATGATGAGCAGTTAAAACAGGCTAATATAGTATTAGACATAGGTCGTGTTAAAAACGCCAACAAAAACCCGGTTGCTGAAAAAGCCATAGCTGAATTAGAGGACGAGATAGTTCGCGTCCAGCCCGGTGGCGGGTCTATTTCTGAAGTTCAACTGGCCACCGCCGTGAACCACCTACACTGCCGTTTGAGACGAAAGGGAATCTCTTCCCGTGAACTGTGGACACAACGTGATCAGTTTACGCACAGCCAAATCCCTATAAGTGATAGAGATGCTATTCTTTCTCAAAATTCTGCTAGAAACAAAAACCACTCGTATAGTGAAAAGTCGAAGTGTTCGTCATATCGGACACAAATTGTGAAACCATAGAAATAGGTGATATAGTGTACTTATACTCCGACAAAACTAAACATGCTTCTCGACAGCGACTGGTAACCAATTACGCTCTACCTCATACAAAGTGAAAAGATCGGAATGTTTTCGTTTGCCTTCTGATATATGTGATATATCTGATAACATCCCAAATCTGACAGAATCTGATTGTGATAGTGATTCGGAGATATGTGAAGGATTAACTGTTCAGGACGACAATGCACCTGTAACTCTTACAAATCCGTTCGATTCTGACGATGAGAGTTGTTCCCCTTTGATCGTTATGGAGCAAGTTCACGCAGATGATCACGACGTCGCGGTAGACGATAGTGTATCACATACTAGTAGACCACAGCGTTCTCGGAAACCCCCTAAGTACTTAAATGATTATGTGTGTTAATTACTTTGCAATATGTGACAACATTAACTCACCATTCCACACGAATTTAAAGTTTTGTTCAACGCTAGATCTAGTTTAATACCAAATGTTGTTTATATTGAAATAATGTTATTGTTATAACAATCTTGAAAGTGTATTTTAACTTTCTGTCGACATTATGCATGTTCAAGTTAATCCCACACATGTTTCAATATTGTTGAGTTTTTACAAAAGCTTTATTTCTTCTTTCAATCTAGTGTTATAAGTAATCACACGTTTTAGTTGTTCACTACTTAAGCAAGTACTATAGAAGTCATGTGTGTGTAATTATATATCTTTATATATATCTTTACTGATCTGATACTGTTTGAATATACCTCGTCAAACAAAATGTTTTCATTTCAAAAGAAAAGAGGTAGCGCCAATAGTTGTATTGTGATTTGGTATAAGAATACCGCGTGTTACATGAGTTACTTCCCTTTGTGTTAGTTTTGCCATTTGCTCTGTAATAAAGTTAAATTGTTCGTTGGTGATTCTTTCTCCTTACTGGCGTAGTTTGTTTATTTCAAATGAAAAAATGCACAACAGAAAACATCTTCACTAATAGGGAGAAGTTAATAAATTCTGGAAAAAATGTCAAACATGTACGTAATAGATCAAAACTGTTTTGTCAATAAATATCAGAACGTTATTTTTACATTTGCATCCGTTTAGATTATCAAAGCGTACTTATTATTCAACATTTATATAAAAATGAAGTTGAAAAACAATCCCATCGAATAAAAAAGATGTCATTTATAAATTTTGACTTTTATATCATGCTGACTGTATTAAGAGACCGTTTCATTAAGCGACCGTTTTTTGTGTTTCCCTTGCCCGGTCGCTTAATACACGTTGGACTGTACTTTCAGATTTTATTGTAATTGATTAAGATTGATTACTCACATTTGCCTCTGTAATCAATTGAATTACAATTACTTTTAAGAGAGTAATTGATTGATAACTGATTACATTGAATGTACATTAAACCATCCCAGAATTAAGACCACCCTGCTATTAAGACCATTTTTAAAAATATTCTTTAAGTCAATGGTTTCGTGATCCAGATTTAACCCCCTGCTTATTCACTTTTAAGACCACCATTATTAGCCAGTCCAATTTTTTATTTTAATTTTAATGTGACTATTGAGACCTCTGATATTGAAGTCAACACCTATCTAGATCTTAAATTTGTTGTTATGATATGCTTGAATGCTCTTTAGCAAGACACTTGATTTCACAAGGTGTGAAAAACTGTTATTGGGTTATTGTATGAAATTAGGTGAGAAGGTCAATTTTAGAGTGGTACATTGTTGCTTTCAGCACATTTATTTTTTGAAAATTTAAATTTTCATTTGATTTATGTACATCATATATTAAGTGATACTGTAAAATTAACGTTAAATTTCTCCAGAAATATGTTTTCCTTTTATCAGATTAAATATCAAAGCATTCTTTGATAGTTTCTTTTATAATGTATTTGTAGATACATATAAATAAACATATTGTTTATTCATACAAAATGACTAAAGTAGACCATGGTCTTAAAGTATGTAAGCAATGATAAGAATGTTCACTTTTATCAGTCTAATTGAGGATTTTTACTGTATAACTAAAAAACAAAAGTTAAACTGTATAATTTAAAATAAAGGCATCCTTTGAACTTAAAAAGTTTCCTTTTAAATCTGAAAGTAATCAATGTCAATCAAAATGTAATCATAATTACTGACTGAATTTAAGCTGTAATTGATTAATTACAATTAATGTAATCAGTTTTGGGCAAGGTAATCAATTACATGATGATTACAGTGTAATCATGTAATCAATTACAAAATCAATGATTACAGTTAATGATTACCCCAGGTCTGGTTCTTATGATGCATGACAGAGAAGTAGTAAGCTTTGCAACTGTATAGGAATGTTTCACACAACAAATAAAATACTATTAAAAAAAATTAGAAGAAAGAAACACAAAATCCATAACAGGATATATAGAAAAAGGTGCAAACAATAGAGATGTTGAAAGTACCTTTGTGATTAAAATTGGTCAATTGTTAAAACATAAAGTCTTTAGCCTTAAATAGTTAACAAACCATGTATCCCAGCCCCTCATAAAACAGTGGGATATGGATCCTAACTCTATACACACAGAAGGGGCTGGCACTTTCTTGGAAGTTAACGAGCTGTATATTGGGAGCCTTGTATATTGGGAAGCGTGATATATTACAAAACAGTAGGGGTGCCAATTAAGGGTGATATTTATTATGCTTAAAAACAGTGGGAGGGACTACCATATCTGTCAAGAATATCTGTCATTAAGTATTAAAGTTGAAGATCAATTTTAAATTAGTCAAAGGATTTATTGAACTTCAAAAATTTATAGGCTAAATAATTATGTAGTCAATGAAAAATAAACAAATAAAGAAATATAGTTCAACACCCTGATTAAAATTTTTAGATTTTTTTCCCCCAAAAAACTCAAGCACAATTTCATACAATTTGACCCATTTAATTATTGTAAATAAAGTGAAAGAAACTTTAAGTAAAGGATATGGTAAGGATTCCTGTAATGAAAAAGGTTGGGATAATTGAGAAAATTATTCTGTAAATAAACCCTTCGCAAATTATTTTGCACCTATTAATTTTATTGAATGACAAATTAGTTCAAGTTAAGCAGCTCATGTACACTGAAATATATACACAGAGAATTGTTAAAAGTTAGAAATAATGAGATTATGATACTGAATCATAATGAAATATTTGGATAATGCTGCTAACATCCCACATTAATTTACTTAAAATTTCATGAAATCTATAGAACTTAATTGCAGCAATTTAAAATCTTATAATTTTTAATGAAAATTTTTAATTGTGTATAATTTATGTATTTAGTAATGAGAAATTCATGCTTGCATATGTTTCAATCTGAAAACTTCTTATTTACTTCACACTGTATCATATCTTTTACAAAATTAATATAAATCTTATTATTTAACTAAAGTAATTTGTAAATAATTTCATGTATAGAAAGATACTGTTGGTATGACATTCTCTCTTTAACGTTTAATGCATTATCTGGAAACAAAGATTCTTTATTTAATTAGCAATGTTTTTATTTTATTCCAAACATTTCAATGTTCATTCAAATGTAAGATAAATGGAAGAAAACTAAGTCAATGCAACTTTTCGTAGTGAAACGCAAATAGTAAGAAACTACATAATTGTTGGGTATATTTCTACATTTTTCTCATAATTTGTTCAATTATTTTACATTTATTGTACTGTAAAAAGCATATACTCTTATAAATTTCATTACTTTAAAATAAAACCAAAAAAAGTATGAACTATGAGCTTAAAACATCTAGTGTAACATCCGTCCCCCCAAAAATGTAACATCCGTCCCCCTGAAACAATTCATTTTTGGATTATCTGACAAGAAATGTACATAAGAAAGTCCTATAATTTCTACTGGTTTATAAGAAATGTGTTTGCATATTTGATTTAAGTATGATTTTGTGTACCTATCCTTGTTTTTTTTCACTCTGTTTCTAACATGTTTGAAAATTTCATTTTGTGTGAAAATTACTGAAAATTTGAAAGCAAATATTTTTATATCTAAGATGAATTTTCTGGATTTTTTTGTAACATTTATTAGAACACATAATATTTTGATAAAATAAAGAGAAATAATACAATTTTTATTATAAACTAAGATATTCAGACTTAAAGTATATCTTTGTAACATCCGTCCCCTACCCGAACAGTCTGCAAGAGATGTAATATTTTGAAAAAGGTATCCAAAAAGTTATCCTTTCTTTCCAAAAATATTGTTATAGACACCCTAACTTGGTACTTAAAAAGAGCAAATATTGTCTTGTATGTTTAACTTTATTTTTTGACTTAGATGCTAACACAATTGGCCCATTTGCTGTGCAGCAGGCAAGATGTGTTTTATCAAGGTCAAAGTTACTTTTGCTAAAATTATAAATTAAGTTTTCGCTCAATAACTTCAGTTTGCATTGACCTATTAACACCAAGCTTAGTATGTTGGTAGCTTATATCAAGATGCTACTTAAGATTGCTACCCAGATTACTGTATGATAAAGGTCAATGTCACTGTTGGTAAAAATAGAAATTCAATTTCCACATAATAACTTAAGTTAGCTGTGACCTATTGACACCAAATTTGGTATGTTGTTAGTTTTTATCAAAAAGCAACTCTGGATTGCTACCCAGATGTCTTTGATTAAGGTCAATGTCACTCACTCAGTTGCTGGAAAGAGATTCAGTCTCCGCATAATAACTTGAATTTGCTTAGACATATTGATACCAATTTTAGTGTATGGGTAGCTTATATCAAGATGCAACTTGGGATTGCTACCCAGGTGTCTGTGAACAAGGTCAAGGTGACTGTTGCTTAAAAAATGAATTTAAATTTTCGCATAATAACTTTAGTTTGCTTTGACCTATATACCAAACTTGCTGTGTGGGTAGCTTATATTAAGATGCAGCTTTATAGGATTGACAATCTTTACAAAAATTTGTATGTGAGTACATGAGGAGAAGTTTAAAACAACAGCTGATTCAGATTAAGGCCCAATAAATCAATCAACATTAACACACTTTAAACATATAATTATTGTAACGTGCACCGAGAAATTGCCTATATTTCAAATATCGTATTATCTATAAAAGTGTAATTAATATATAAATATATAATTTTCCTCAGGACTACCTTGTCACTATGATTTGTAAGAAATGATCCGTAAATGATTTCACAAAAATATTAATTATATTTGAAATCAAGAGTATTTTTATAAACAGGTATTTTTATATTTAAATACTAAAACTTATCCGCCAGACGTCTTAAAACTATCAAATATTCTTCAGCTGTATTTTATCTCTCAGTTCCTTTCATATCAATAAATATCACGAAAACAGTAAACAATATTTATATTTATGCAACCCGGTTTTTCACTTAACTAACTGCTTAACTATTCCCTATGGGAAGGAAGCTCGTAGCAAGTTAATAACAACAAAATTACAAAAATAAAATATTAATTTACTTTAAACAAGTTCTCTAATCAACCTCAAATTCAACTCTCCCATTCTGCAATAAAACTCTGGTATATATACGCATAGACAAATCCATTTACAAAGGGTCAACAGGTTATCCCATTATTGATACTCATTCCCTTAAAAGCGTCTCGATCATATAAAAACGTTTTCCTTACGTTATTATTCAAATAATGAGCGTCTAATAAATTCTTTTATAAAATCTATAATAAATGTTTTATACCTATCGACGGATGACAACATGTTTAAATTATTCACAATCTGATATTAAATAAAACTAGATCTGTAAGTATCAAACACTTTTACCTGATAAAATATAAAGCAAACTGTCGTTTGATAAATAAATTGCTGTATCAATGGCGATTATTCAACAAAGGGGAGTAACTATGTATAATCATTACATTACCCACGCCTCCGTTTATATGCGTCCCGCATATTCATCTATATATACAAAACAACAAAACTTTTAATCTCTTTTTATACTCGTATATTTCAAACTAACATCATTCATTTTTTTTTTATACATAAATCGAACAACTTCTTAACTTCTTCTTAAGCTTTATCCGTCTAAACATAAAAATAACGTAGATTACTACATGTACTTTTAAATCAAATCAAATCTTTACATTTATTCTTTAATAATGTATAACATATTATGAATCATTTCTTTCTTAAACTGTAGTTCCTCCTTCTTCATACATTTATTCTTTGATAATGTTTAACATATTATGGATCATTTCTTTCTTGAACTGTAGTTCCTCCTTCTTCATCCTTTCTGTAGACTCTAATCTAGCAAATTCTAATTCTGTTCGCCTTCTCTCTAATTTAACCTTCTCCAATTCATACTCTAATTTCATCTTATTTATCTCATTACTTTCCTCTTGATCATTCACACTTGTATTTAATTCCCCATCATCCTCTACCTGAACCGACTCACCAACATCTCTCTCAGGCTCCGCACTCTTCCCCACAGTTTTCCCACCACTCACTGATCCCAACTCACGTGTTCTCTTCAACATTGCGGCCGTAACCGCTGCCTTTCTGAACAAGGGTCCAACCATTTTCCTTTGCTCTGTCCCAACAACAGGTTGGGGCCTTGTTAATTTCCTTACGAGCCTTCCTTCGAAAACACGTTCTTTACCACATAACTTCTCATCAATATTTGTATCAACACAGCTCTCTGACTTATTCATTACTATACTTTTATCATTATTATTCTTGTCAATATTTTTCTCACTATCACTGATCTCTTCCAAAACTGACACATCTGGACTACTGCCTATATCATCAAGATAGTCTAATTCCTCATCCACATCAGATACTTGTTTCTCATTTTCATCTATAACCATATCATCAATATCAACATGCTGATCTATCAGATTGTCTTCTTCTGATTTATTTCCATTGTCAATTTCCGTATCAATATCTTTGTGATTTGTAGCAATCTCTTTCTTCTCATGTTGTCTTGCTCTATGTAGCTTTGCATAATATGCCTTCTTAAATGTTTTCCCACAAATATCACATCTTTATTTCTTTGATTAACCCCCCCCCCCTTCCCCGGTCTCCTGTCCCCTTCCCCTTTGTGGGCCTATTATTATTTTCTTTGAATTCCTAATCAGTTACAAATTATTTATCATTTAATGATTAACGTGTCGTTGCCCTGTCCTTTTTATGTTTGGGGTCCGCCTGGGCTCCGTGCCATTGGTTCTTGTTGCTGGGTCATATGGGGGTTGCGTTCATTGAACGCCGCCTTTCCTTGTTGATCTTGTTTTTCATATATTATATTGGTCTTTCTGTTATACACTTCAAGATATGTTCTTCATACTTTGACAGAGCGAGACTCATCTTACATACTGCACAAATTACTTTTGGACTTATAACCTTTGCATTAGCCATCCTGCAAATAGAACATACATAATCTTTTAAATATAATGGCTTCTTTATTTTTCTACCAAATTTACTAATAACAATCTCATCATTATCACCTTCATCTTGTGACTGGTCATTATCTGAAAGAAAATCAGACACTGATTCAACATCATTAATAATCTGCTGATTTGTATTAGAATTGCTTTCATCATTTGGTTCAAATAAAGTCTGGTTTCTTGATTTCTTTAATCTATTAACATGAATGATCTGTAATGAAGCAAACTGACCACAATTAACTTTGTACAAAACATCTGATACTTTCTCAACAATTTTGAATGGTCCTTTCCAATAAGATGTCAACTTAGAGGAACATCCTACTTTCTTAACTGGAAAATAAACAAAAACATTTTCACCAATTTGAAAAGTGTTAAACGATAATTTAGTATCATGATACATTTTCTGTCTTTTAATCGCATTACCTGTATACTCTCTTACAAAACTATAAGCTGATTCAAGTTTCTCCTGTAACTCCCAAGCCCACTGAGAAGTTGGGACTACTTTCATTACTGGGGCATTTCAAAAGCTATGTCTAATGGTGTACTTGTCTCTCTTCCAAACATTAAAAAATTTGGAGACATACCTGTACTTTCATGAACTGTGGCTCTATATGCCATCATCACATACGGCAATTGTTCATCCCAATCTCGATGATGATCTTTGACAAATATACCAACCATAGACATTAACGTTTTATTAAATCGTTCCACTAATCCATCTGATGACGGGTGATATGGAGTTGTACGTGTCTTTTCGATTTGTAATAACTTACACATTTCTTGAAAAAGTAAACTTTCAAATTGCTTACCTTGATCCGAGTGAATTATAGTAGGTATGCCGAAACGTGAAATTACTTCCTCTACTAAAATTTTAGCTACAGTGCGTGCCTGTATATTTGAAATAGCAAAGCATTCAGTCCATTTCGTAAAATAGTCTGCTATAACAACTACATACTTATTATGATTAATTTCAGTTTCTGGTAAAGGACCTAAAATATCAATAGCTATTCTTTCCATCGGGAAACCAGATCTATTAATTTGCATAGGTGCTTTAATTGTTTTATTAGGACTTTAACGTTTTAAACATGCTTCACAGCCTGATACGTATGACCTTACATCATTTTGTAAACCTGGCCAATAATAACGTTGACGTATCTTACTTAGAGTTTTTCTTATCCCTAGATGACCAGAAGCCTTAATGTCATGCGAATATCTTAAAATCTTTAACCTATATTTCATAGGAACAACTGCTTGCCAATAATAATTGTCTGTGCCAATTACTTCCCATTTTCTTACTAACAAACCATCTTGTATGCTTAATCTTGTCCATTGTGTCCATAATGATTTTAAAAAGTAACCTGCTGATCCAATATGTTTGTAATTTGGTCTTTCACCACCGTTTATCCACTTCATAACAGTTTGGATGTTTTCGTCCATTTGTTGAGCATCATGTAAGGTGATATCGTCAGATATGATTTCTTCTAATGTTGATGCATCATTTTGAAGTTGTGCCGCGAAATGATTCTCTCTTTCCTGTAATAAATGACCTGTAATTCCACATTGTTTACATGGTATTCTTGAAACTGCATCTGCGTTTGTATGTAATCTTCCGGGTCTATGCTCAATTTTCATATCGTAAGCTGATAGAATTTCAATCCATCTAGCAACTTGACCTTCTGGGCTTTTAAAATTCATGAGCCATCTTAAAGATCCGTGATCCGTTCTGACTAAAAATTTCTTTCCATACAAATAATGCCTGAAATATTTCACAAAATGTACCAAAGCTAATAATTCCTTACGGGTAACACAATATTTCCGTTCAGACTTGGTTAATGTGCGACTAGCATAGGCAATAACATGTTCCTTGTCATCAATATTTTGAGACAAAATAGCTCCTATAGATTCATGACAAGCGTCACAATCAAGAATAAACGGTTTTGAAAAATCTGGATGAGAAAGTACTGGAGATTCAACTAATTTTTGTTTTAATATTTTAAATGCTTCTTCACAATCTTGTGTCCATATAAATTTTCTATTTTTATCCACTAAAACGATAAAGCGGCTGTGATATAGCAGGTAAATTCTCAATAAACTTCCGATAATAGCTACAAAGCCCTAAGAAAGATCGCACTTCTTTTGTACTAGTAGGTGACGTCCATTTCCGAATACATTCTGTTTTCTTAGGATCGGTCTCAATCCCTTTTTCAGACACTTTTATGTCCTAAAAATTCTACTTTCTTAGCAAATAAACAGCATTTCTTTGCTTTAAGTTTTAATCCAGCTGTTGACAAACGTTGAAAAACTGTATCTTAATTATTCAGCATATCATCAAAATCTTTGCCCATAACGATTATATCATCAAGATAAATTAAACAAATTTGCCAATGAAGTCCTGATAAAACTGTTTCCATAAGGCGTTCAAATGTTGCCGGCGCATTGCACAAACCGAACGGCATTACTTGAAATTCAAATAAACCTTGTCTTGTCTGAAAAGCGGTCTTAATTTTGTCTGATGGGTCAACTTCAACCTGCCAATAACCTGATGACAAATCTAAACACGTAAACCATTTGCTTCCTGATAATTGATCTAGTGACTCGTAAACACGTGGAATGGATAAGCGTCTTTGATTGTTACATTATTAAGTTTGCGATAATCAATGCAAAATCGCTGAGTTCCGTCTTTCTTTCGAACAAGAACTACTCCGCTAGACCAAGGGCTTGTTGATGGCTGTATAACATTTTTATCCAACATTTCTTGAACTTGTGTATTTACTTCCTTATTCATGTGTTCTGGCAAACGTCTTATCGGCTGTTTTATGGGTCTTGCATCACCGGTAGGTATCTGATGCTTAATAATACCGTACGACCAAGATCAGAATCATTTACAGAAAATATTGAAGAATATTTCATTAGAAGCTTTTTGACTTGTTTACTTTGATTTTTATCTAAATCAACTATAGCTCGCTCATAAAGATCCGTCAAATGACCTGGAAGCTGTGTTTCAGATCTATTTTTGATCACTGGTGTACTTATACTATCAACAGGGCTCATCAATGCAATGTTTGTTCCCGGATACAGTACTTGATTATCATCGGATATATTCATCAATCTGACGGGAACTTTCTCATTTCCTTGAACTACTGCTCGTGCTATCAAACCATTATTGTCTAATAAGGGACGTTTACTTTGTTCTATCATGAATAAACCTTTATTGGAAAACTCTTTTTCTTGAACTTTACCTTGTATTAAAACTTCACTTCTAGCTGGGACAAAAACTCTATCTGTACATATTATTCTATAACATCCGACTGGCCCTTGACATTTCAATTTACATGACTTACCTCTGACAGATATAGTGCTGGATGCTACATTTATGATCATGTTTTGTGATTGCATAAAGTCAATACCTAAAATGATATCAGTCTCTATTGAAGAAACAACAACATCAAAGAGACTCTTTTGACCCTCAATTTCTATTGATACATTAGCTTTTCCTTTTATTTGTAATGGTTCGCCAGATGCTGTAGCAATATTAAAGCTACATGTTTTCAATTCAAGTGGTATCGTAGACTCGCATATCATGTCATATAATTTTTCAGATATTATCGTAAGAGTTGCACCTGTGTCAATTAGACAAGAAACACTCACATCATTAACTTTTGCATCTATTATAAACCTGATCCATGCCTCGTTGAACTTTGTACGGACTGATGTGTCTCTTGCTGGATTTTAGAGTTTGTGTATTATTTGTTTCTGGTTGTTTAGGACAATTTCTTTGTATATGTCCGATATCTCCACATTTATAACAAGTAAATGGAAACCCTATTTCTATTTTCATAAATGTTATTAGATGAATGTTTATTTGCATGGTGTTTGAAATATTGGAAGATTGCATATTTTTACTTTGTTGCAATTTCTACTTTGTTCAGGTTTACTTTCAGAATATTGTGAATTTTGGGTCTGAAAATTTTTGAACATAGCTCTCATTTCTTCCATATGACTTTTTAAGTTGTTCTAACTCACGAGAAAGAAAAATTTTTGACCAGAAAATTGCCTTTGTTGGAAATGTTTGAGTAAAAATTGGTTTTACTGGAGTGTTATTTGTTTGAAATTTCGACCTATTTCTATCATTTTGTACGTTATTATTATCCCTGTTCACCGATCTTTGTAAAACCTTGTCTATCTAAATCGCTTTCTTTCAGTTGTATTAAAAGCTTCAAGCTCTCAACAGCATGCCTGATAGCATCATTTAAATTTGTAGGTCTGGTCATCTTAACTCGAAGTCTCATGTCAGAATTTATTCAAAAGAATCTATAAACTGCTCTTTAGCTAAGGCTTCTTTGACTTCTGTCGGGGCTGATGGGTAAGCTAAATTTGTTAACCTTCTGAAATGTCCTGACCCATCTGTGATAAAGTTTCTGAGGCTCTCTGTCTCCTATCTCTAAGTTGTGCCCTATATAATTCTGTTTGATTTCTGGGTGAAAAACGTTCTTCTAACGCTGAAACTAATTCACTGTAACTTGGTGGTTTTGTTATTTAAATTCCCAAAAACACCCCTGGGCATCGCCTCGAAGAGAAAACTGATAGGTAAAGTCCTTTCTGTTTATCTGTCCAATTATTTATTTCAGCACATGCATCAAAATGTGCTTTATAATCAATCCAGGAAATTGACCCGTCATATGTCGCTGGTTTCATCATAACATACTGTTTTTGATGATTTTGTATTTTGGTTTGACCAATGTGAATCTGATACATCATGTTTGTCAGTTTTAATATATGGTAGAGACTCGTCAACCTTCATATTTGTCTGATCTGACTGTTGTAAGTCCTGTTGTAAGTCAGTTAAACATAACGAATCTTGATCTTGAAATTGTATTTTCTTAGTCATATCTCTTCCTGGACTTTGTAAAAATGATGTCTTTCTGCAAGTATCATTTCTATGTCTATTATCTTTAAGTCCCATAGTCGGAGTCTGCGTACTCTGATGCATACTCTTGCGAGATTCATAAATGTGTGTGCCTTTTCCATTTACTGAGGCTATCACCTGTGAATAATCATGTGATTTTGGTTTTGTGTTTCCTGTCAGATTTTCAAACTGAGAGTCATATGCATCAGTAAAAAACTTTCTTGACTTAAAAACCCTGTCAGACACGTTTTCTCAAATTTTTCTTTAGGTGTAGAAGTTGCCATGTCATTCAATTTCTTTAAAAAATTCTGTAGAATTTAATGTGGACGGAGAAATATTTGTTTTCACATATATATTGATCTAATACTTGAATTTCCATTTGAAGTTTTAAACTTTTCTTTCTCTATTTCTAAAAATCTAAGTTTCCTTTTCAAACTCATCTCTCCATCATCGTCCCAAGGATTAGCCATTTTTGCAGTGTAAAAATAACAATAATTAATCTTGTTGACAAATATTATGTTCTTAAAAAAAATGCTACCTTTTACTGATTCGTCAGACTTCTGTATGACAAAACAAATAAAAAGATAAACGTGAGTAAGTGTTAGTGTTAACTATCTATCAGACCTTATTAAAATACTATGAACCTTAATTACGTATCTTTACAACTAGAAGATCTAATATATCCCACCGCTGCCACCAAAAATATCTGTAACGTGCACCGAGAAATTGCCTATATTTCAAATATCTTATTATCTATAAAAGTGTAATTAATATATATATATATAATTTTCCTCAGGACTACCTTGTCACTATGATTTGTAAGAAATGATCCGTAAATGATTTCACAAAAATATTAATTATATTTGAAATCAAGAGTATTTTTATAAACAGGTATTTTTATATTTAAATACTAAAACTTATCCGTCAGACGTCTTAAAACTATCAAATATTCTTCAGCTGTATTTTATCTCTCAGTTCCTTTCATATCAATAAATATCACGAAAACAGTAAACAATATTTATATTTATGCAACCCGGTTTTTCACTTAACTAACTGCTTAACTATTCCCTATGGGAAGGAAGCTCGTAGCAAGTTAATAACAACAAAATTACAAAAATAAAATATTAATTTACTTTAAACAAGTTCTCTAATCAACCTCAAATTCAACTCTCCCATTCTGCAATAAAACTCTGGTATATATACGCATAGACAAATCCATTTACAAAGGGTCAACAGGTTATCCCATTATTGATACTCATTCCCTTAAAAGCGTCTCGATCATATAAAAACGTTTTCCTTACGTTATTATTCAAATAATGAGCGTCTAATAAATTCTTTTATAAAATCTATAATAAATGTTTATACCTATCGACGGATGACAACATGTTTAAATTATTCACAATCTGATATTAAATAAAACTAGATCTGTAAGTATCAAACACTTTTACCTGATAAAATATAAAGCAAACTGTCGTTTGATAAATAAATTGCTGTATCAATGGCGATTATTCAACAAAGGGGAGTAACTATGTATAATCATTACATTATGATCCCAACAAGTGCTAGTTCAGAAACATTAATTTTTCTTTCTGTTATTTTACAGGTAGAGGAAGTAGAGGCCAACTCAAGCATGTCGGCGCTTGCCATCCTATCATGTCGACAAAACTCGCACCCCTTCCAGGAGCGTCACATTACGCTCCTGGAACCGATGAAGATAGGGAGGTCAGTAGCCCGTGCAAGACCAGCTCCAAACAATGGCATCTTTGATTGTAAGGTGCTCTCTCGCAACCATGCCATGCTATGGTACGAGAATGGAACTGTAAGTTAAACTTCATCATTTTGCTACTGTAGCCATATATGTAGATATTTATAATGATGACAGTATATGTAAGCCTGTCTTTATTTTTGAACAGTCTATTTTTCCAACACAGTTGGCATGTTTTTATCTCATCTGAGCTGGCCCAGGGTGACCTTTTTGATTGTTGAATATCTGTCGTCCGTTGTCTGTACACATTTAGTTCATTTACACTCTAGTCAATTGTCACCAAACTTGGTTCGTATTTTCCCCAGTAATTGCTCAGATGTGTTCAAACATGGGTCATATTGTATAAAAACTAGGTCACAGGAGCCAAAAATAGGAAAAGCTTGTTTACAGTCCAGTGGCTACTGTTTGAGTACAAATATCATTGAAATGTCAGATAGGTTGTTACTATGATTTCTAGCTCATCTATAAAAATGGATCACATGAGGTAAGTAACTAGGTCACACAGTCCAAATCTGGAAAAGCCTTGTTAACAGTAAAGGCTACTGTTTCGGTCCAAATATCCTTGGAAAAATTGTTTTCATGATTTCTAGCTCAAGATCTAATGCGAATCATCTTGTATCAAAAAGAAGGTCACAGAGTCCAAATATGGAAAAACATTGTAAGACCACTAGAGGTGACATTTTCAGCACTGATATCCTAAAAGTTGGTCAGAAAGATTGTTTTAGATGATTGGTAGCTCAAGACTGAGTATGGTTTGTCTTGGCTCAAAAACTAGGTCAAACAGCCCAAATTTAGAAAAAAAAACCTTTTTAAAACTCTTGAGGTAAGATTTTCATTTTAAATATAATGGAAATTTGTCAGAAAGGTGGCTTCAGTAATTTCTAGTAAAAGTTCAAGTATGGGTCATCTGGCGTCAATATGAGGAAATATGGAAAATTTTTGTTTACAAACATGTGTACTATTTCAGATGCAGATATGAACAATATCATATTAGATTTTTTTAAACATCTCTGCATTCATTCATAATATTGCTTGTCTTTAAGAGCCTTGATAATCAGGTGAGCGATATGAGGGCCATAATGGCTCTCTTGTGTAGTGTTCTTTACTGTTGTCTAGTCAAGTTTTAGTTAGAATTACCATATTATTGATTGAATGACAGATTTACTGAGACTTTCAACAATATTTAAGATGAAATTGAATTAGAGAAAAATTGTCAACATCCTTTCCCAATGAAGAGTTTCTTTATCATTCACTCTCAATGTGTTGTTACTGTAAATATAAGCTGGAACTTTGTGAACATAACAGAATTAATTAGTGCAATAATTACAATGTAGCAACAAGAGAAGGTGGCTGCCTCTTGATTAGAGATCTTGGTTTCTTGTAGGACATATTTTACATGAGAAAAAATGTTGAGAACAATCAGAATATAAAAATCAATCATTTAAAAAGAGAAAAAAGAAAAATCTAGTAGTACTAAGTGCATGTACTATTAATACTAATTCATTTATACTAGAAATATTCTACCAGTATATAGGGTAAAAAAGTATTCAGTTCTCCAAAGTTTAGATAATTTTTAGTATATATGGGAGAATATAGCCAGAAAGAGATGGACATGATTGGAGGCCCTAGATATCACTCAGATATATTCTCCCATATATCCTGTCAGGGACATATATAATAAATTTATAATTACAAATTCTTTTCATTTGTATTTTTATAACCAAAAATATAGAAATAAACTAAAGTATGAATATAAATTTTCTTTATTAATTCCCCAAAAGTGCCTCACATAGTCTGTTTTATTTGCTTGTTTATGTTTATTTACCATGGAAATTTTTCCATTTTTGCAATTTCAATACATTGAGAATAAGAAAATTCTGATTTTTTAAATTTGATTAAATATAATAACTTTTAAAGATATTCCTTTCCTATACTTTAATTTTAGTTGATTTGATTACACAATTTTCCAGTCGCATGTACTTCATTTTATCAGAAAATAAAGGATTTTTTTTTTTTCCTCATCAAGAGTTTTCATGGCCTTAAAGTCGGTATAAGGGAAATGTTTTTGGGCCCTTCATGCTTTGGGTTCGAAATCCTGACAGAGACATTGGAATCTTTCAAATGTGAGAGAGGCTTATTCCATCTAAGCTAACGGAACATCGGTTTTGTTTACTCATGCCCGTTTCTGCACCGTTAAGCTGGAAAGTGGTCAATTGACTATGTTGGTGCAACTTAAAGAACCCAACAAAAATAAACATCAGTTTGCGTAATTTTACAAATGTTAATTTTGAAATGCTCAAGCAGCTATCAGGCATGATTTTACAAATTAAAAGTTAAGAAACAATATAACTATGGAGATAAGTTGATGGTAATACAGGAATATGAATTGAGGGTGCCTTGTAACCAACCAAAATTCAAGAAATTTATTGCATTATTGTAAATATACATGTATGCATTAGAGAAATTATAGACAGCTGAAAAACTATTACAAAAAAGTGATAATGACTTTATGAGTGGCCATTGCTATTTATTATATCAAACATGCACTGCTTCCAACATATTGTGTTAGCCTTACAGGTAAACTGAAAACAGTTTGATATTTTATACCTGCTGCATGATCAAATAAAATTTTAAGGTCCAGAACAAACAGTTATATTGTAAAATTGAGGTAAAAATCTCATTTTACTTTTCCAGAATCATTTGTTTCTTGTACAGTCCATTAACTCTCTACCATTAGCTTACAATTTCTGAGATAAAAAAGATATTTTATTGGTAGCTCATTGCTTAACCTGATTGGTTAAAATATGTGTTGTGAGAATGGCAGTTTTTCCTTCATTATGTTTCTGATCAATACTAGAGTGGGGACATCTCTGTCAGTATGATGACAAATCACAGATAGGTCTGATTAGATTATAGCAACAATTGACCAGTACACAGACAAGTCCTCAGTACCTCCCTTTCTGATGGTACACTAGAAAATGTATGGATTTGTTTATTTGTAAATTACAGCATTCTTAATTTACCTATACATTACTGAATTTTGAATATTGATAAACGGTTGAATCTGTCTGGTATATTAATGAACAGTTAAATCTGTATGGATTTAAAATTTGCTTATTGTTATTATATAAGGATTTTCCACAGTATTAAGGATTTGATCATCTATGTAATAGACTATAGTAGTGTAAGCAGGCTTTAATCATCTCTTTCGAAGCGTGAGCAGGCTTTGAGTACCTCTATAATAATGTGAGCTGGCTTTGATCACCTCTATAATAATGTGAGCAGGCTTTGAATACCTCTATAATAGTGGGAGCAGGCTTTGATCACCTCTATAATAGTGGGAGCAGGCTTTGATCACCTCTATAATAGTGGGAGCAGGCTTTGATAACCTCTATAATAGTGGGAGCAGGCTTTGATAACCTCTATAATAGTGGGAGCAGGCTTTGATCACCTCTATAGGCTATACATTACTGTTACAACACTTAGCTGCTCAATGAGTCTTTTGCGCAGATTATATGGGTAAATTTTCTATATAAGTTTTATATACAGTTATAACTATTAGAATAATAGTGTTAGTGATTGAACAACAGTTGATAGTTCACACTGAGTTCATGCTGTTTATTACTGAAATTCATTCAGTCCGCTCTAATTCATGTACATTTTTCTAACAGTAGGACATGTTCTGAATGACCAGTCTAAATATACTGTAGGTCAGTAATGATCAGCTGGTCAGTTGGGTGAAATTTATATGTTTTTACATGGGTATTTGCCTAAAGCTCAGATTCTTTACACTCCCAAGCACCGTTTTTCTATAGGAAAAAAACAATTAAAATGATGATAAATTCAGGGTTTTCTGACATTTTAAACTTTTAAGCATGTTTTAGAAAGTTAGTGAAAATTATCAGTGTAAATCAAGATTATATCTACAGGTACAATTGTATCCTAACAATTTGTGCATAATATACTGGTGTAACGTTTTAGGTAACATGAAAAAAGGACATGATATTCATTAAAATGAAAACAACTCTAATTGTTCTTTCATTCATCTAACAGACAAAAAAAACAGCAAAAAAAACATCAGAATTTATGTAGTGTTTTTTGCCCAGTTTTGAATTCGAACAGTTGCTTCAAAATTTCAGAAAATTTCATTTCAATTTTAAGCTACCAGACTAGTAAAATGTCAGTGGTAAGGGTAATATACTTCCAGCATAATGTTAAATTCACTCTGCTGAATCTGTACAATGAATTTATTTGATTCCATTTGGCCACTGACTTAACTTGCTTTTTTATTATATAACGGATTGAAAAATCATTGAATATAACCAGTTCAACTGTTTGCAATACTACATGAATTAAATATACAAATTAATAGTAATGTTGACATAGATAATGTTATATTGAACATGTGACAAAAAATCCTATAGAAAATGGTTAAGGTTTATGAGTAATTCAGTAATACTTTTGATATTCAAAATGATAAGACATCTTTACAGATAACTGTTCAAGATCTACCTAAGTTGGGCTAGCACTTGTTAAAGCTCACAAGGTTAAACTTTGCTGCTACTGTACTTGTATGTCATGGAGCCACACACAGTCCATGGTGGAGGGCGTCTGTGGCAGGATGATTACGGTTGTTGACTTCTGTTGACATGTAACCACTTGCCCCTCACGGCTGTGAGTCTGAATCCAACACAGGGATATTGATTCTTTAATGTGAGGTAGCTTAGAAAATCAGCTACATAATGGAACATTAGTGGTTCTACTTGGGTGCCCATTCATGCCTGAAATAATGTACAGAAGGGCACCTGAGGTTTTCCTCCACCAGTAAAGTTGGAATGTCGTCATATGACGACAACAACAACAAAAAGTTTGTGGTAAAGTTGTTATGTTAAAGTTTGTTTTAGAATACTATTGTATAAAATAGCAAACATTTTGACATTGTAGAACTATTACTAATGTTGATGAGATAATACTGTATAGAGAAAATTGTAGACACAGGTGGTAACACTGATAGAGCTATAGACAGTATTATAATCATTGTTGTATACATCAAACCCTCCAGCTATCAGATAGAGCTATAGACTATTATAATCAATGTTGTATACATCAAAACCTCCAGCTATATTACACAGGTGCTTTTGTTTTCTCACTTGTAATTATCTGATACATATATTGCTTACAGCTATGTTGTGAGTCAGACACTGATGCTGGGTTCTAGTTAAAATCTTTTGAGTTTATAACTAATCACTTACAAGATTTATTTTCAAATTAAGATGTTAAAAAAAGAGTTAAAAATGCCTGTTTTTATTTTCAAACTTCTTGTGACTGCCAATTGTATAAAAGTGTATTAGATATTATAAAGCCCTTCGTTATTTGCATGATGCATTAAGAATTTGAGTCACAGTTTATGTACATGTTTTTCACTCAATTTCCTCTGTTATTAGAAATTAAATCAATTCAATACTCTGTTCCTTAACTTATTCACCTGACATCTTGGCATCTGTATTTCCAGAATTATCTGCTTCTAAATATTGAAAATTGTTTCAAATTTTTTTTTTTAATATTTTCTAGTTTAACCAAATTGATATACGGTACCTTCCTTTTTAAATTCTAAGCCATATCACATTTGACAATTTGTATAATTTTGGCACCTATATTTTTAGAATTATCTCCCTTTGAACATAAAATTTCATCAACATTCTGATATTTTTTATTTAATTATCTTTTACATGTTGTACAGGCATGCCTGTTTAATAGTATTATTATTACACCTCCACAAACCAAAGTTATTTTGAATGTTTAATTGGTCACAGAAACTGATGATACAAGAGTTATGATCGAGATTTTCTCTAAATAGCAAATTAAATATTTGGATTCCTCCCTTGGGTTTGCTTTTGGGCCCCCTAGGGTCATGGCCATTGTTTTTAAAAATAGAAAACTGGTTTCTCTATGATATCTAGAGTTACCAGGAATGTGTATATTTAACCAAGAACCTTATATGGACACATATCTTTATTGCATTGGATAAGGTGTCACGGTCACTGTTACTTAAAATAGAAAAAATTTTCCAGTCACTAACAGTTACTAGAGTAAGATGAGGCGATGGATTGAAATAAAATGTTGTACACAGGTGTATTATCATAAAAAAAACAGGTTGCATCTCTTTCGCCCCTCTTTCTCTTTGACTTTTTTTTCCACAAAAAAGCATGGTTTGCAATATATAATATTTTTTGGTACACATTTTACATGTCCGAAAATACAGGTGGAGTTTAAATTCGACTTCAGACCACTAATTATGTTTCATAGTTAAGGTGGTGAACCAGGGGTTGAGGATTCACATTAAGTGATAGCTAATTATGCTAAATGTGAATAGATCAAATACATAACTTTTTAAGATGAATGATGAGGATGTTACTGTTCTTGGTATATCTTATAAAAGTAATGTATCCTTTATAAGTTCTCAACTTCTATCAACTGATTAACATAGCACCATAAAATTAAAATCATAGCCTATAAAATACATGATCAGAAGAATCTTCAAGTTGTTGTGTCGCCTTGAAAAGGTGACATATAGGGGTTACTTTTGTCGGCGGTGTCGGCGGCGGCGTCTGTGTCGTTGTCGGTGTCGGCGTCCGCTAAAGCTTGTCCGGAGCATAACTCAGTCACTATAAGTCTGATTGACTTCAAACTTGGTATGCATGCTTCTTTCAATAACCCGAAGTGCAGAGCACAAGGACCGGTACTCTGCAGTTCTTATTTTTTTAGTTATTGCCCTTTGTTAATTTTCATACTTTAATTTTGTCCGGGCCATTTCTCTTCAACTAAAAAAGCTATGGACTTGAAACTTCATAGGATGATAGATCTCATTAAGAAGAAATGCAGTGCACAAGAACCAGTACTCTGCACTTCCTAATTTTTGAGTTATTGCCTTTGTTAATTTTCATATTTTATTTTTTGTCCGGGCCATTTCTCCTAATGTATAAAAGCCATGGACTTGAAACTTCATAGGATGATAGGTCTCATTAAGAAGAAGTGCAGTGCACAAGAACTGGTACTCTGCATTTCTTATTTTTTGAGTTATTGCCCTTTGTTTATTTTCATACTTAATTTTTGTCCAGGCCATTTCTCTGAAAGTATAAAAATTATGGACTTGAAACTTCATAGGATGATAGATCTCATTAAAAAGAAGTGCAGTGCATAAGAACTGATACTCAGCATTTCTTATTTTTGAGTTATTGCCCTTTGTTGCTTTTCTTACTTTATTTTTGTCCTGGTCATTTTTCCTCAAGTATGAAAGCTATGGACTTGAAACATCATAGAATGATAGATCTTATTGATAAGAAGTGCAGTGTACTGAAACTGCTGCTCTGCACTTATTATTTTTTTAGTTATTGCCCTTTGTTATTTTTCATATTTCATTTTTGTCCTGGCCATTTCCCCTAAACTACATTGTTCACAAGGCGACACATCCGACTCGCGGAGTTCTAGTGTTGTACTTACATCATTCTGTTTTGATAGTTTCAGTTATCATTTGGTATAATCATTTTTTCCCCACTCATTTAGTTAAGTCCAGAAAAAAAAGGAACATAGATCACTATTAAAGAATTTGAACCAACATTTAAACAAGGAAACAGTTAACAGAGGCATGTTTCCCTATTATTCTGTCTGTTGTTTATTGCTAGATCTGTGAGGTATCATTTTAAGAGAAATTTATATTCAACAAAAATTAATTTTAGGTCAATGATTGTTAAACATTCTCTGTATATAAATGTATTGTCAATGATATTTGGTAAATGTCTATAAAAATATTGCAAGATTTTAGAGCATTGTTTAGTTGTTGTTTTTTTTTTCTTTTTGTATATAATATTCACACTAGATTCTGTATAATTATACTGGTAGTTGTTTGGAAATGAACAATTTTCCCTATCTATCAAATGGCAAAATATTGTTTATACAGGTAACCTGAATTTGTTTTCTTTAGCCAGAGTTCAACAGAATAGATGTATTCTCTACTTCAAAATGACCTATCTTATACTAGTATCATATTTATGGTAGATGTTTTTACTGTGAAGGACATGACAAGTGGTTATAATCAAGTTTTTATCATTATTAACAGGATATTTCCACACCTTTAAACCTTTATATTACAGTTTATGCCTAATATACAATTGTTTTATATGTACTTCAGGAGTTTTCTTTATAGTTGTATCATGTTTGATGGGCTTTTTTTTACAGTGAAACTGGATATTTATTAAATATTTCACAAACAGTTTTATGTTTGAAGTAGCGGATGCATGTTTATTTTTATTGCATGGATATTATTTTATATATTAGAAATATAAGTGTGAGATCATTTGATACAAGGATGTATCCCCAGTTATTTATAACAGCGTTTTTTTTCTCTACTTTGGGAATGGTGCCGGTACCAGACTGATTGGGAAAAAATGCGTTATTTTGACTAAAATTGGGAATCTTTTTAATGCATTTTTTCAGCTACAAATGAGATTAGGCATGAATAAAGATAGCTAACAGCTTCTACTGTCCAGATAGAACTATTGAGTGGTGATTTATATGAATATGTTGGATTTAAATGATTTTAGAAAAATCACTTGGCCTTGTGGGCATTTTGAACAGCCATTTTGGGAATTTAACATTGGAAATTGGGAATTTTGATGTCTATTTTCTATTGGGAATGGTACCGTTTTAGGGTAGTAGTTATATAAAGAAAAAAAAACACTGTATAAAATAGTTTAACAAAATAAGTAGTGTAAAACTCTCATATAAAAATATTATAATATTTGTAACACAACTTTTCATTGGATAATCATAATGAATAATATAAACTATATACATGTACATGGTTGTTGACAATTTATGAAGTAATTAAATTTTCTTTTGTTAATGTAATAAAGTAAGTATTAAATTCCTTTATAATAATAATTGACAGGTTATTATGGTCTTATATAAATTATTGTTTGCAATATAACCTTCATTTAGTAGCTAGGGTCATAATGGTCTAACATCCATTTACATAGGGCAAATTATAACCTGGCAAAAATCTTTATAACTAATACTATTATAATGAATACAGTTATTACACTGTCAGGGAGAAGTTTAGTTACTGTTTGGGACATGAGATTTGTGTATGGAATAAGCCATCCCCTTCATGGAAAATTGTTATATGAGTTTATATGATAAGTAACTGAGTCTGTATAAAAACCTTACAAATTAAGCGAAAAATCCACCGACTTTCTAAATTATGGCCATTTTCTTTCTTCAGATATTTTCTGAAATGTTTTGAACTTTTAGTTTCTGATATTTACTGATATTGCCTGAAACTGTGTGAAAAAATTTACCCTAGGTAAATTTATCTGTGAAAATAACTTGATAATATTATTATTCTCCAGATAAATAAGGTCATGTGAATTATGCCTTAATTACATAGATCTGAATTAATAATAATAATAAAAAAACATCAAGTGTAAAAACTGTTGTTGTAAACATTGTTAACTTATTGATGTATCATAACATAACATAATTTACTTCATCTATTTGTTTGTATTTATAATAAGTATTTATTAAAATATATTTTCTCGTAGTTCATACAAAAACTAGTCAAATTAAGGTAAGGAATTAAGAACATAACAGAGAAAAATAAACCAAGACAAATGTAATTAAGAATATTTTTTCAGAATTGTCATTCAGACAAGCTAGTATTAAATACTTTACAGTATAATCAGACATCTTATCTGAGTTATAAAATTTAAAAAATATGCAAATATTTCTTCCCACTACTAAGTAATAATAATAGAAAGAATCTTTCCTTTAACAAGTAAAAACCCCAAACAATATCTGTCAACATCAAATACCTTTTGTTTTCAATATACAATAATTAGGTATTGTTAATTTCATTTATGGGGCATCTGTGGCCAAGTGATAAAGGGCGTTGACTTCAAACCACTTGCCCCTCACTGCTCTTGGTTCGTATCCAGACAGTGACTTTGGGTTCTTTCATGTGAGGAAGCTCTCCAGCTAGCTTACAGGAACATCAGTGGTGCCTGAAATAATGCTCAGAGGGGAACCTGAGGTCTTTCTCCACTAGTAAAGCTGGAAAGTCGCCATATGACCTATACTGTGTTGTTGTGACGTAAAACCCAATCAAATGAACAAATTTCATTTATGAATCAATCAGATAGTAAAAAGAGAGAGAGAGAGAGAAGTATTCATTGTGTTGTGTTATGATTATGTATATATTATATAAAGAATGCCAGGATGTAAGTTATTGATAGTTAAAACCTCTGTTAATGCTAAAACAATCATCAGTTTATAAAGATGATTATTTCTAGAAATAATGGTTTCATAACTTTAGTTTGTGCCAAATTTACCTGGTGTACATTAAATTTATTTTGGAGTACACATATTTATTTCCAGAATATATACATATATACATTTATAATACAAATCAAACAATTTTATATTAGAACGGAAGACTAAGTCTTATAAAATTCTTCTCCTTTGAGTACTTTAAAATCATTACAGAATATTGTTATAGTATACAAATGAAATGTTTTTATAATGTACAAGCTGCCACAATGAAGTTCAATAGACAAAGGAAAGATACCAAGCAATATTTGCATTTTAAAAAATCCCTTGAACATTGAATGAAATGCTCCAAACTCAAAGCAGGGCTGAGGCATCCATAATACAAAATCTGTAGAACACTGAAGTGTGTTACATAATCGAGGGTTGACTGCAAAACTGTTGTTTTTTTTTCATAAAAGTTACTGCAGTTTTGCAATCAACCATACATTATGTTTGTTCATTGAGACTAATACTGGGAGTTACCCCAGCTAGTAGACTTGAAATTGTTGAGCTGTTCTTAACCAAGTTAATTTTATAAAATCACTAATGAAATACTTTCCTACACTTACCTAGATAGCTAGCCGTGTATTTTTCCTGTTAAGTTGTAATGTTATATAAGAGATAATGAGATGCCATCATAATTATTTCTGTTTAATTATCACAGTATTGTTTAAATAGTTCTGTATAAATTTTACTTTAAAAAAGAGCAAATTAAAAGTCATAAAGACTATTTTTAAAACCATATATTATGACATTTGTGTTTTGATTTTGCAATTCTATCATAATGACATTGGATCCAGACTAAAGAAATCAGTAAATCTTGGCTGCCAACTTGATTCTTTATTATTAAGAAGAAATGTGATTTTGATTGGTGAAATATTAGAGGAACATATTCTGAGAAATGTTAGATAATGATAGACACTATCTGGATTTAGTAGATACATTCCTGCAGGTAGGTGTATGATATAAAACTTGTGTAATATAGATAAAGTTTATACTGAGGTGAATTGATGAAAGATATCAATGTTTTCATAGTTTAAATTTTGCAAATCATATCATAGATAATAGATATTTGAAAAGAAAAATATTTGCATTATAAGATTGTTAAAGGGTAAATTTGTTATGTTATCTCTATTAGGCAGTCCCACTATAATAATGAGCATAAAATTATGGAATTGCCTAACACAAGTTAGAATTTTAAGAATAATTCATGAATTGTTTGTGAATTCTCAAGGTGGCACGCATAGTGGGTATTCTCAATAGACTTATGGTAACGTGTCCATGAGTTTTTATTATAAGAAGTGAGCAAGATTCTTGTTTTGAAGAACTATGATGTTCTGTCTGGTGTAAAAGTGAATTGTAAGCTGGTATAATATCTAACTGTTTTGCACCAAATTGACACAATCTATATATTATCATCAACATTATAATTATACCCCCGCACAACAAAGTTGTAAGGGGGTTATACTGGAATCAGCTTGTCCGTCTGGCCGTCCGTCCGTCGGTTTTTTCTTGTCCGCCCAATAACTTAAGATTCCTTTGACCCTTAGTCTTCATATTTGGCATGGAGGTTAGTCATGATTAGTAGATGACCCCTATTGATTTTGAGGTCACTAGGTCAAAGGTCAAGGTCACAGGGGCCTTGACTTCAAAAAGCTTGTCCGCCCAATAACTTAAGATTCCTTTGACCCTTAGTCTTCATATTTGGCATGGAGGTTAGTCATGATTAGTAGATGACCCCTATTGATTTTGAGGTCACTAGGTCAAAGGTCAAGGTCACAGGGGCCTTGACTTCAAAAAGCTTGTCCGCCCAATAACTTAAGATTCCTTTGACCCTTAGTCTTCATATTTGGCATGGAGGTTAGTCATGATTAGTAGATGACCCCTATTGATTTTGAGGTTACCAGGTCAAAGGTCAAGGTCACGGGGCTTTTGACTTCAAAAACTTTGTCTGCCCAATAACTTTAGATTCCTTTGACCCACAGTCTTCATATTTGGAATGGATGTTGATCATGATTAGTAGATGACCCCTTTTGATTTTGAGGTCACTGGATCAAAGGTCAAGGTCATAGGGACTTTGACTTCAAAAAGTTTGTCTACCCATTAACTTAAGATTCCTTTGACCCACAGTCTTCATATTTGGTATGGATGTTGATCATGACTATAAGGTGACCCCTATTGATTTTGAGGTCACTGGGTCAAAGGTCAAGGTCTAAGGGACCTTGACAAAAAAAAGCTTTTCTTCTCAATTGCTAAAGAATGTCCTGTCTGCAATGTATTGATTTTGACATTTTCACATTTGAAGCATGTAGAATACATAACTTAGCAATGCACTGGCTTAGTAATCTCAGATTTGGCAGGGAGGTTGTCCTTGAGCTCTAAATGGCCACTGTTGATTCTGACAAAGAGGTATGCGGGGGTATTCACGCCATGATAGTGGCAGTTCTAGTTATATTTAATGCCAAGGAATTTAAGAATTCCACACTTGTATCTCCTCCACCCTGACCCTACTGATAAGTAATTTACCAATATTACTCCTGAAAGCAATCTTTTTCTATTTTAAACCAATTTAGATAATGCTAAATACAGGGTTTTCAAGTTTTCTGACATTTTGAAATTGAACTCAAGTAATATGCTTACTTATAGCAACAAAATGTGGACATCAGTCATTTTTATTTTATATAGTATAACAATCATCTTACATTTAGCTGCTTGACGTTCCAAAAGGCAAGCACTTGTAAACATACAAACATACAATTTTACTGTGACATAAACAAAATAAATGTGTTTCTTAGATAAGAAGAATAATGTACAATGTGTATTTAAATCAGCTTAGTTATTGTATTAGAAATGCCTTAATTTGCTAAAACATCTTAACAATAGAATAATAATTCCTCACTGCAAAATAAATATGTATGCAACTTGCATATGAATGAGTTTGAATAAATGAGCCGCGTCATGACAAAACCAACATATTGCGTTTGCGACCAGCAAGAATCCAGACCAGCCTGCGCATCCACGCAGTCTGATCAGGATCCATGCTGTTCACTATCGGTTTCTCTACTTGTAATAGGGTTGGTAAGCAAACAGCATGGATCCTGATTAGACTGCGTGGATGGGCAGGCTGGTCTCGATCCATGCTGGTCGCAAACGCACTATTTTGGTTTTGTCGTGACGCGGCTCAAATTACTGTCTTCATGAGGCACCGTTTTGGGAATAGAAGAAATAATTCATATTATCACATACTGGTACCACTTTTGTGTCTTCATAAAAATGGTAATGCATGTGTATGTTATATTTATTTTCAGTTCTACCTCCAAGATACCAAGAGCAGCAATGGGACATTTGTTAATGACCAGAGACTGTGTAAAGGTGGCGAGGAAAGTCCACCCAGAGAAATTTACTCCGGGGACCTTATACAGTTTGGTGTCAATGTTATGGAAAACAACAGACGTGGGGAGAAAAGTAAGTATGACACATTATTTAAATAAGTCACAGAGGCTGAAATGATTACTTTGAAAATGACATCTTTAAATAAACATCTCAGAATCTTCAATGTCGAGAGAATATGTTTTTGGTAACATTAATTCCTGGTCCATTACAAAAATTATAGAAATCTGGTGGCATCAGGAGTTTCTACTAGTAGACTTGTATAGCAAAACACATTTCAATTTCTTGTGTGAAACTATATGGTCTACTGCATGTAACATTGCCTAGTCAGTTTTATATATTGTATGAATTATAGCCTAGGGTTAAGATGGTGCCACCCTGAAGTGACCTTATGACGGTGTTCTGCATTGCAGCATTGTTATCATTTCTGTTAATAGATCACTCATGGTCCTCATGTTAAGTGATTGGATACAGTCATACCTTGATTATTTCAATTGCCTGGGACAAGAATTTTAATCTGAATAATTGATAAATTTTTTTAATAATCAAAATCTGAATAAAATGGCTGACTGCTGCTACTCATCTTTACAAGTTCTTGTTACCTTTATTAATCACTTTCGAGTCCGCTTCCTGGAACCCAAACAGTACTGGTGTCATATGAAAAAACATGGTTGTGACCCAAGCCCTAACCCTTGATCCCTGGGTTGAGGGGCAAACACCTTAACCACTAGGCCACAGTGTTCCCCTTGACTTTTGGTTAATGGTAGTGTAATATTTGTGTACATCTCACTTGTTACTGATAAACACAAAGACATAATTATGTTTAGATAGAATTTTATTGGTATGAAATATATAAATACATGTCTAGCATCCCATAGGTAAAATATACACATGCATTAACACATAAATATAGATGTGATTTTCAAGAAATCATTTTATACTGTTACATCAGATACATCAGAAAGGAAAGTGTTTCATTGTCTGGTTATAGTATCCCTGTATTACTGGGTTCTTTGCCAGATTATTCCACCTGAATATCATATGCCAGCATAGACATAATACATTGATTTGAAATAAGAATTGCCATAGTCCTGTAAACACAACTGTGTGATAGTGTTTGTATGTTTGTTTCATGAAACCTTTTCTTTGAACACTTTTCACCATACAAACCAGAAAATCACTTGTGTACAAAACTTTTTTATCATTAATTTAAGTTGAATTATACAGAGCACAATCATCACAACTATGTTAGTTATGTTAGCAATGCACTGGCTTACTACCCTCAGATTTGGTTGGGAGGTTGTCCTTGAGCTCTAAATTATAGACCACTGTTGATTCTGACAAAGTGGTATGCAGGGGTATTCATGCCATGACAGTGGCAGTTCTAGTTTCTTCCCCGTTTGCAAATATACCATATAATATCCCCCCAAAATTAAGGGCGGGATGCAGTTGAAGTTTCCCAACCTGTGAAGAAAAGCCCTTATGCTAAATATTCTAATAAAGGGTTGTTAAAAATCCAGTTTGTCATACTGTATATAAAGTGATCAAGGGCTGGGAATCATATTACACTACATTATGTTTGTTTCTCTGAGGATTTTTTTTTATATAAAGAACTAGTTTAAGAGGAATACATATGGGGAAATTAATTTTTTTACAAGGAAAATTAATTTTCCTTACTTCATATTATGTTTAATACTATTTATACATTTACGGCCTAAATGATGTTTAAACAAATTGTAGATACTTTTTAAAGTATCTTTAAACTGATGACATCATTATTCTTATGAGTAATATTTGTTTTGAGTTCCTTAATTTATATAAAACAATCTGACATAAATTGAATTAATGGAGAAATATTAACTCAGGAAGTGAACTTTTCTATTTTAGTTACTCATGGCTGTATCATAGCAACCATCACACTGTTTCACCCAGATGGTAGAGAGGCTAAACCTGTGTAAGTAACTTCTTGTCCTAACATTCTTGTCCTGTAGTTTAACAATTAAGTTGTCTTCTTTTTCGCAAGGTGCTGATAACTTCTATATATGCCAGAGCAAAGGTACAGTGCGAATGACCGAAAATGATTTCACGATCAGTCACGGCAAAAGTGACCTGCACCGTCCAGGAATCGAACCCTTCTCACCTGATCCACTCCAACACTCAACGTATTGGACTAACCTTTGGATATTTATTTATAGCTGTTATGTATGAGAGTAATCATACACACATGAGCTTTTGGAGTGACACTAATGGTTTAAGCTCAATTCTTATCAAATTTTTAAAGTATTGAAACTGTTATGTCTTTTGGGTCACTGGCGTAAAAGTTTTTGAGGACAGATCGGAAGAAGACGTGAGGATATTCTTGTAAATAATGATAGCTCTTGTAACAAGGAAAACATGTAGTCGACAACATTTTTTGTTGCTTCTAATTCTTTCTGTAAATTTTCTTGCTGTATGCTCCATTTTTTGAAAGAAAAAAAAAGATATTGCTCCATTGGTTGGTGTTCTTGTTGGGATTTGTTAATTTTGTTATTAAGGCCAATTTTAATATGAACTAAGAAACGACTGTTTCTTGACATTGTTTATACCTGTTAAAGTGTTCTTGTTTTTCTTTATCAAGTACAGGTATGTTTTGTCAAGCTCTTTTAAAGAATTATTTCCCCTTTTGTACTTTTCTTTAGTTTAACTATCAAGCACTGAGAGAAATGAAGCTGCTGTCACTGGACAGGTCTTGTTTACTAGACATATCTGGAAATATATATCTTATATTTCACGAACCCTTGGTTTATGTAGTACTGTCTTTATGGTTCTTAGTAATAATAGACCTGGTCTTGTTTAATAAAGGAATGGGTATTTCATAAATAAATTTAAGATTTGTTAGTTGCACCAATAAACTTATGTTGTACATACATGATTGGTACATACTGGTAACTTGATAGAAAATCAGTTTCATTGGTCAGTATTATGTGAATGTTTGTAGGTGGTCAAGATATTAGTGGGGAATAAAGATAGATATTAACATTTTGTAGGGCCTTTTACATCATTATATTATTTCTTATGTTATTATAGGTAGGTCCTGGAGGCTTTAAGATTTACAAATAAAAAGTTTTATGTAATTTGGGTTATGAACAAGCTAATTGCATACCATAACTTACAAAAACAGTCAGATGTTATGTTTTGTTGTTCAGTCTACATAAATATTACAATATTCAAAACAACATGTATTTATTGAGAATATGAATGTATGATTATGTAGTGACATTTTAGAAATCCTATTATATGTTGTATTAATCATGTAATTATATCTGATTACAAGTAATTAGGAAATGTCTCAATTAACAAGGTGCTTTTATTAAATGAGAGCACAGTTTGTGCAAAGATGTTTTGTTTATAAAACGTGATGTTATTTTATTGAGAAAATGGGATGTATTCTTTCGATTTGCAAGCACTCATGGTTAGTCTTGTAACATTCATTTTTAAATGTCTTTTTTTTTTAAATATGGGACCATTGGTCTTTTTGTTATTCTTTTTTTTTCCTTCTCTTTTTGAAAATGAGTTTTATAGCACAGTAATATATTTGATCTGGAAACTAAAAGGGTATTTTATTTGAAATTTTTTTTTTTTTCCAAAAAAATATTTAATAAGTGGGAAGAAACACATTTTATCCCTCTAAGTTTTGTTATAAATGTTGCAGTGCGTAGTTGAAGTGAATGACACAGTTGTATTGAAGAGGAAAAATTATATAAACACATCAAACGATATAATTATGTTTATAATATTTATATACTGATAGTCTTAATTAAAGTGATAGTCTTAATTAAAGTTTATTTTCTGTGGAATGTTATTTAAAGGTTTTTGCAATTGAGTAAGTTTTTGTATTGATATTTGTTTTATATGAGCATCCAGTTGTGAAAATTTCAGAACAGAAAAGTTATCTAAGTATTTATGACAGTTTATTAAGGAGTTATAACTTGTGACTTAGTGGTTAAGGTAGTTGACTTCTAACCACTTGCCCCTCACCTCTGTGGTTTGAATTCTGACTGGCACTTTGGATTTTTTCATATGAGGAAGCTATCCAGCTAGCTTATGGCATGCTGGTGGTTCTTCTCAGGTGCTAATTTGTGCCTGAAATAATGTATGGAAGGGCACTTGAGGTTTTCCTCCACCAGTTTGGCTGGTATATATTATAATTGTATGATGTTTATTTCAGCTTGTTCAACACACCAACCCCAGGAATTACAATACAGTCCCAGGAGCTGTACAGGCTCGCTCAATACCTACAGGAGGCACTTCACAGGGAAAAAATGCTCGAACAGAAATTGTCAACCCTTCAAAAACTTGTACAAAATACTCAGGAATCTTCTGAAGGGGGATGGCAGGTAAGAATATCTATTTGCTTAAGCAAGCATGTGGAAGTTCACAATTCAGATAAAAGTGTGATAAAATAACATGGATTAACCTTTTACCTGCTGAATTTATGTAATGCATTTGTTCAGATTCCATTTTGTAAACTGTCAGTTATCAAATTACCGGGATATAGAGGTAAAAAATTGCAGTTGGTCAGTCAGCAGTATAGAGCCTGGCCAGACTGCATATGAGCCGTGTCATGACAAAGCCAACATAATGGGTTTGCGACCAGCATGGATTCAGACCAGCCTGCGTATTCTCACAGTCTGATCAGGATCCATGCTGTTCGCTATCAGTTTCTCTACTTGTTTTAGAGTTTGTAAGCAAACAGCATGGATCCTGATCAGACTGCGCGGATGTGCAGGCTGGTCTGGATCCATGCTGGTCACAAACGCACTATGTTGGTTTTGTCGTGACACTGCTCACTGTGTAGGATTTGTCTGGTGGTATGCTGGTGGTGAAGGGTAATATCAATCTGTTCCAGAACGGTAAACGTAAAAAGTCCCTATAAAATATACTTCAGATGTAACTCAATTGGACTTGTGTTAGAGAGATTTTACATATGTAATGTATGGGGAGTTAAATACCTGTATTGATCAAATAAGTAGACAAGTTTTGTTTGTGATTTAAACAATGTTAAATATTCATTTTAACATAATGAGTGTTACTGTTTTCTCCATTTGTATTTAACTTGTGGTTAATTATAGCTGGCTTCAATAGAACATATGTAATATCTGTATTTGTTGATTTTAAAGATAGTACTAAGCACAATGGCAATTGTAAGGCAGAAAAATGAGGAAAATTGTAATGGACAATGTTATATTTCAGGCTCTGATAGATGAAGACAGATTGTTATCTAGATTAGAAGTGCTAGAAAATCAACTTCATGCTTATTCAAAGGTAACTTTTGTCTTACACTCATGATTATATTGATACTGGAAGTTATACATCAGAAAGATAACTGTATTGTATGGATGGAAATTAATTAGGGAAGGCAAAAAATTACAGGTTAAATGGGAACTGGGCCAAATATCTGAGTATACTCCATAGAACATCTGAGAGTACTCGGTTGTCTGATTATACTGGACCAAACATTTGAGAGTACTTGGTTGAATGTCTGAGTAATGAATGAATTACCATCTTACTTGTGATGAGTATGACAGAAATGGAAGATTGATGGAAAAATGGTTATACATTTTAAATGTATTTAGATATTTTAACTGAGTTTTCGATCTGAAGAATGAGTGACTACCTGAGTACTTAAATTTGTACTTGTTACCTCCCCGAAAAATAATAAGAATAATTTCATGCATAAATAAATGTGTTTAATGTGATTGGCAATTTGATTTTTTTTTAGAGTTTGTCTATAATTATTGTTTGAAAATCTGCATGTTATTTGTTTACATATATTAAAAGAGAGACATAGGGTTTGTATTGGTAGTTATATAGTTTAAACATATTTTATTTCAAACATTTCACTCAAACATTTATTACATGCAATCAATAGTTACATAATATACAATGCTGAAAAAGGATTAGATCCGAAAGCATACAATGCTTATAGAGGTCTTTTCCTAACATATAATTCATTACTGTAAATTTGGCAGTAAATTACATTTTCAAAATAGTATATCATGAAGAGCATTTATTGATGATAAATGAAGAAAGATGAGGACGGCAAAAGTGTCTATCCAGAGCTAAAATTAAAAAAAAAAATATATATATATATAGTTGAAATAAGTTAGATAGGAAATCATTCTATAATATGTTTTAGAATCAACATAAAATGCTAATACTGTGACCTAGTGAAATGACACAGAAAAAAAGCACATTGAGATTGATGGTCAGAAAAAGGTGAGATTGATTCAATAAAAATGGTGCAAATACACTATATTAAAGAAAAGATATTATTATAGAATCTATTTGGTATGTCAACATGGTAGTGATATAGATGTTGTATCTTTAAACTAAAGTATAAGATAATGTCTGTGTATTACAGAATCATAGTGAGGATACTTTGAGACAAGAACTAGTCCAGTTACAAGAAGAGAAACTGAATTATGAAACCACAGCCAAGGTAACATTTTCTATTGTGTTTAATATGTCCAGTATTGTGTTAAATATGTCCAGTATTGTGTTAAATATGTCCAGTATTGTGTTAAATATGTCCAGTATTGTGTTAAATATGTCCAGGTTTTTTGAGTTCTGTCATTATTTAAGATTTCATCTTTGTACCAGGTGTTGGGTGAAGGATTTAGATAAATGTTAACTTAATGTATTAAATTGAACTGGTCAATAATGTAAGATCAATCATAAATAATGATGTTGATACTATTAGGTACCATACATAACAAACCATGAAAATTATATAAGGATGTTTATAAGGAAAGTTAAAATGTTTGATTTAAATTTCAGGAATCTTTGATGAAAGTTTTACAGGAGAAGATTGAGGCAGTTACAAAGTTATCTGATCTTGAACGTTCACTGACCAAATCCGAGGATGAGTGTACTCATATGAAGGACATGTGTGAACAATCACAGGAAGAACTTCAAGTTTTAGCTGAAAAATATCAGGACCAACTGAAAGCTGTACAAGATATACAAATACAGTTACAGGTATGTGTAGTGAAAACGCTTATAAAAATCTTCAAACTTTATCAAACATTAGGGCCGATCTCAATTCCAAGGTGATTCATATGAACCTCACTGAGGTCCTTGAGGTTATATACATGGAATTTGAATTTCTTTCAAGGATCAGCTGGGGCATTAAAACAGAAAGATATGCTAATGATTATTTAGAATTATACTCAGAAATGAAAAATCATATTTTTATGTTATTCTTAGCCCAATTTGAGTGAAAGTGTGGCAACGATTTTCATTAATGGGTCATTATTCCTGTAAGAATAATTATTCTGGAAAAATAAGTGGTTGAATGATCTGAAAATTTGCTCACAAGTTATTGGTCTAGACTTGCAGCATATTACATCAGCACTATAGAGGTCATTTTACAATTGCATTACAAGTATTACATGCACTGGGGTTCAAGTAAAACCACATGTATCTGGTTAGTTATCTGTATGAAAGAGGAAACTTAAGTCCCTGGCAGGATATCTACCAACAACTGTTAGTGGTAAATGATATGATATAAATGACTTTAACCACTCAGCCACAGGGAACTGAGCATGGAAGTATGTAAATAATGGAATAATATAAACTGAACCGCGTCAAGACAAAACCAACATTGTGGGTTTGCGACCAACATGGATCCAGACCAGCCTACGCATCCGCGCAGTCTGATCAGGATCCATGCTGTTTGCTATCAGTTTCTCTACTTGTTATAGGGTTTGTAAGCGAACAGCATGGATCCTGATCAGACTGCGCGGATGAGCAGGCTGATCTGGATCCATGCTGGTTGCAAACCCATTACGTTTGTTTTGTCATTACTCGGCTCAAACTTGTTACAGGATGCTGAGACTAAGCATATGGAGGATATAGAGAAAGGAGAAAAAGAGAAACTAGATCTACAAGATAAACTAGAGGAGATGATTAAACAAGAGGCTGCATTGACAGCTAAAGTAAGTTTCTTTATCATTCATTGTCATCACATACCTGGCCCGGCTTTTCTGACACTGTAAAACGGTATGGCAGGTCTGTACATAAATATAAGTGTCTCTCTTAATAGTAGCATTACACTGTAGATGCTTCAATGACAAAATTATTGTTTTAATTAACTGAAAAATATTTGTTTTTAGCTCGACTATTCGCCCCGGCGTCGGCGTCCGCGTCGGCGTCTGCGTTGGTTAAAGTTTTTTGTAAAGTCAAATATCTCAATTATTAGTTGAGATATTCAATTGAAACTTACAATACTTATTTATAGTAACAAGGTACATCAGATTGACAAGTTGGATAACTCTGCCTACAATATTGACAGAATTATGCCCCTTTTTAACTTGGAAATTTTGGTTAAAGTTTTTTGTAAAGTCAAATATCTCAATTATTACTTGAGATATTCAATTGAAACTTACAATACTTATTTATAGTAACAAGGTACATCAGATTGACAAGTTGGATAACTCACTCTGCCTACAATATTGACAGAATTATGCCCCTTTTTAAATTGGAAATTTTGGTTAAAGTTTTTTGTAAAGTCAAATATCTCAATTATTGCTTGAGATATTCAATTGAAACTTACAATACTTATTTATAGTAACAATGTACATCAGATTGACAAGTTGGATAACTCTGCCTACCATATTGACAGAATTATGCCCCTTTTTAACTTAGGAATTTTGGTTAAAGTATTTTGTAAAGTCAAATATCTCAATTATTGCTTGAGATATTGAATTGAAACTTACAATACTTATTTATAGTAACAATGTACATCAGATTGACAAGTTGGATAACTCTGCCTACCATATTGACAGAATTATGCCCCTTTAGAACTTAGAAATTTTGGTTAAAGTTTTTTTGTAAAGTCAAATATCTCAATTATTGCTTGAGATATTCAATTGAAATTTAAAATAGTTATTTATAGTAACAATGTACATCAGTTTGCAAAATTGCATAACTCTGTCTGCAATATTTGCAGAATTATTTGCCCCTTTGAAACTTAGAAATTTTGGTTAAAGGTTAAAGGTCTTCAAAGATATTTACTTGAAACTTTACACATGCACTTAGGGTCATAATTGGAGGGTCATAATTGTATGTCACTGACCAAGTTCCATAACTCTATCTTGCATTAAGGCTGATTCATATCCCCTTTTCTACTTAGTCTCTTGGTTAATGTTAACATGCAAGTTTTACATATCTCAATAACTATTAAAGATATTTATTTAAAACTTCACATATGCATTTAGGGTCATAATTGTAGGTCACTGACAAAGATCCATAATTCTATCTTGCATTTAGGCTGATTTTTCTCCCCTTTTTCAACTTAGAAATTCATGGTAAAGTTTTGCTTGTAAGCTGTTATCTCAATAACTACTGAAGGGTTTGTGCCTCTTTTGGGACAATTTTATGCATTCATAAAAATAAAGCAGTAATTTACTTGATAAAACATCTTAATAACAAGCTTTTGTTCCCTTTCTGTCAAATTTATGTATTCATAGGTAATTAGTATGATTATACTCAATAAAAAACCCTTGTGACATTACCTTCCGAATAGTCAAGCCAATTCTGTATAATAAGACTCTCTCTAAGGCCTATAACATGAATTTATAAAAAAAAATTAGCCCTTTTGTGAACTTAAAAAATTTAACATTATCAAGGCTCTTTTACTATCAAGCACTTAGAATAGTTGAGCGTGCTGTCTTACAGACAGCTCTTGTTAAGGTGTGCAATAAATAGATTATTATATTTGTGTAGGTTTAATACTAAATTTATTGCATAATATATAGAGGATATTCAAGCTTTTTCTATAAATACATGATTTATTTTCATCGAGTGGTATGAAAATAAATATTTCATAAGTGGCGGTAGCCACGAGTGAAATATGATAATTTTCATGCCACAAGATGAAAATAAATCATGTATTTATAGAAAAAACTTGAATTTTCTGTTTATTATATACATTTTTCTCTTTTTTGCGATAAAATTTGAAAGACTTTCCCTTAAAGTTTGTGTACTGGCAGAATTTAAAAGAAAGTAGTCCGGCAAGACACCAGTGAAAATACGGAAAATATGTTTCACTGCAGTGAAAAATAAATTTTTACAGTGAAAATACGGAAAATGAAAATACGCTTTTTATTTCATCAATATTTCTCGATATTTTCTTTATAAGTATATAATAAAATTTCATTCTTAAAAAGTTTGTTTATTATCCATTTTTAATCTTCAAAAAATCTATTTAGTTTTGGGACAACTGTTAGTCAATTTTGTAGGCTATTAGATTATTCAATTGTTCAAGTATCATTCTGTGTTTATAAGAAACAAAATGGTTGGAAAAAATGTTAAAACTTAACCAAACTTGTCAGAGTGAAAATTATGAATAATTTTGATTGTATTATAGTTTGAAGCATTATTATATCATAGATTTAAACATTATTGTATTACATATTGAAGCATAATTGTATTATACATTGGAACATTATTGTATTATATATGGAAACATTATTGTATTATATCTGGAAACATTATTGTATAATATATATATGGAAACCGTATTATATTAAATATATGGAAACATTATTGTATTATATATGGAAACATTATTGTATTATATATAGAAACATTATTGTATTATATATGGAAACATTATTGTATGATATATGGAAACATTATTGTATTATATATGGAAACATTATTGTATGATATATGGAAACATTATTGTATTATATATGGAAACATTATTGTATAAATATATGGAAACATTATTGTATTAAATATATGGAAATATTATTGTATTAAATATGAAAACATTATTGTATTATATATGGAAACAGTATTGTATTAAATATATGGAAACAGTATTGTATTAAATATATGGCAACATTATTGTATTAAATATATGGAAACATTATTGTATTATATATGGAAACATTATTGTATTATATATGGAAACATTATTGTATTATATATAAAAACATTATTGTATTAAAGATTGAAGCGTTACAAGCAGACCAGGATATATCTAATGAACAACTGACCACAATGAAAGCTAGACTGGACCAGTTTAAGGACACAAATGAAGATGATCATATCAACAACATGAAAGCTTTAGACTCAGACTCGGAGAAAATGGACTCTGAAAGTGAAGGTATTTATTTATTACCTTGATGTGGGACCATTAAGTCTAATGGTTATTTGTCTCTTACAGCTAATTCAGAAATCATACAAAATAAGTAAATAGTCACTTGTTGAGGAATTGGTATTTACTGGTTATTTATCCAGGAAATTTGCTTAGGTGGACATAACCAAAAACTATCTTAAAACCAGCATTAAAACTATATAAGCAAACAAACAATCATATGAACCTGATTTATCATCTGGTCTATCATACAATAGTGTAGATCACCGATATAATATGAATTGTATTGTATTGCTAAGTTACATGTATCTACACACCCTGCCCCCATCTGTGCTGCTACTAAGTACTACATTCTCTTATATTTCTGTTTCATACATGATAAGATGTTTACGGTGTTAAAAAATAGCAATTGTTTGCAGCAGCAACATTTTTTCAGAGAATATCTGTAGGATTATCTATTAAATGCCAGTGTTGGTGTTGATAAACTTCAAAGTTCACGTGCATGAAATAAAATTGTGAGAAGCTTATTGTTTTGTTTACATATCACATGTTTTACACCTGGTACACATGTTGACAGGTTATGTTAGTTATTATTCAGGAACTGTATATATTGTGTGACAGGTAAGCTGTAAGATGTTTTTATGTACATTAAGTAGATATGATAAAAATAATAAAAATATGTCACATTTTGTATACTGATGCTCATGATAAATTCGGTTTTCTGATATTCTCGGAAGTTTTATACAGTATTTAAATTACTGTATTTATTTAAGAGTTACTATGTCTACTTTTTCTGTTTTATTGTATGACAACATTTGTCAATGTTCAAAATAGAACATGTGCATTATAAGATTTCGTTTTTAGATAATAAAAGAGCATTTTTGTATATTTTCAGTTATATCATCTGTGATTATTAAACCTACTGTGAAATCTGACAAAGAAAGTACTGAAGATGTACCTGAAGATGTGGAAGGAAAGCTGAAAGAAACCCAGAAACAAATAGAGGAGTACAAATGTAATATATTCCTATTTAATCTTGTATTTGATTTTACTGATTATTGATAAGTCTTCAGGGCCTCTAGATCGTGAACATTTACAACATGTAAATGATATAAATACATAGTGTTACAGATATATATACATACATTATACAACAATCTTGGAGATATTGTTGTATATAAATGATACAATGACACAATATATATTAATCATATGGGATTTATGGAATGTGTAAGTGTTTGTATTGTATTGTAACATCTGTATCACATGATTTCTATGTAATATAACCATTCTATATTTCTTTTTATCACATACCCATGCCTCTTTTGCGACTCCAGTAAAATTGTTTTGCAGGGCCGTGCATATATTTTGACGTGACATCATTTTCTTTATATAAACATGACATTAAGACACAATAAATGTTAGCATTATACTATAGGTGTGTCAATGAAAAATGGTTCTTTTTCACTTTTAACGGTCTATTGTTGTTATGTGATAAATAGAATATTAGATTCTTGTAAGTTCATTACTGAATTTATTGAACTTGTTGAGTAAAACAGTATTATGGGAGCCTCTTTACAACTTGTTCAATAAATTCAGTATTAAACTTACACTCATTCAGTATTATCTATACAATACACATGTGTACTTTAATATCATTGTGACATGATTTTACTCTGTACATTTCATAATTAAAAATGCATACAAATGGGCACAAAAATATCAAAACAACTTTATTTTCATTGATTATAATGCCTTTAGTCTTGTGATAAAAAAGTTTCTCCTTTATTCTCATATAATATAAAAATTTACTTGCTTTATAAAAAATTCTTGAACATGTGAAATAAAAATTATAATATATGTAAACTTGTGAGATCTTTTACGTATGACACTGTTATATAATACAGATTTTCTGTCAGGTTTTCATTTGTGCATGTTATACATTTATTACATATAGTAAAATATAAACATTTATATGATGATTTACTATAGGACATGTTATAATTGTGAATATATTACAGTGAAAATGGAAGAACAAGAGAAGAATCTACAAGATAGTGCTGAGAATGTTGAACAATTACAAAGTAAGTTACCTCCCTTTAATGCTGTTTGCACACTTTCTTGTGGTTCATGGACACATTTAAAGAAAAGGAAGTGCCTGTTTAATGTAATTATTTCTAATTGATAAATTATTCCTAATTGATAAATTATTCCTTATTGATAAATTATTCCTTATTGATAAATTATTCGTAATTGATAACAAGGTTACTCAGGTTCAAAGAAAAATTAGAGCTTTTGTCATCGATCAACTTGGTGGCGATGGTGTTGATTAACCTGTTTAGGTGAACTTCTCTTAAAGTTTTTATGGTAAAACAGTTATATATCTGTGTGTATGGTCAATAAGTTTTATATCTGTTTGTATGGGCAGGTGGTTATATATCTGGGTATATGGTCATATGATTTTATATATGTGTTTATAGTCAGATGGTTATATATCTGTATGTATGGACAGATGGTTTTATATCTGGGTGTATGGTTAGATGGTTTTACATCTGTACTGGTAAGATATAAAGCCTTCACACATTATCACTGTATACAAGTATAACAGTATTTTCATGTTTGCTGCAGTGACCATTGTTGACACATTATTGCACTATGTTTTATTACACATATAAATATTTGATGTTTCAGGAGATTTGGAAGCTTCAAAGCTAGAATCTTTACAGTATGTTGCTAAAATAGCAGCTCTAGAAGGTAATTTCTCTCTACTTATTTCTTATAGTTTTCTTGGTTTTTCACCTGTGTTATATACATCTTTATTTCTCACACATTTAAGTTTTTAAAATGGTTTCATATGGGGTTAGGGTTTTAATGTTCATTTAAAGGTTTTATTGGATTTTTTATTAGGCTTCTTTTATTACTGCTTTATAAATTCCTTTTTAGCTCACCTGTCACAAAGTGACATGGTGAGCTTTTGTGATCGTTTTTCGTCCGGCAGGCGTCCGTCCGTAAACTTTTACTTTAAAAGACATCTCCTCATAAACCACTTAACCAATTTCATCCAAACTTCACAGGAATGTTCCTTTGGTAGTCAACTTTAAAAATTGTTAAATTCCAAGCAGAACTCTGGTTGCCATGGCAACCGAAAGAAAAAACTTAAAATATCTTCTTGTAGAAAACCGCAAGAGCTAGAGCTATAATATTTGGCATGCAACATCACCTAGTAAGTGTCTACCATGTTTGTTCAAATAAATGCCCTGGGGTCAAAATTGGCCCCACTCCGAGGGGTCATTGATTTTCCTTATTTGTATATAGTAAAAACTTAAAAAATCTTGTTTTAAAAACCCCAAATAGCTAGAGCTTAAATATTAAGCATGAAACATCTTTCAGTGGGTGTCTACCATGTTTGTTCAATTAAATGCCCAAGTGTTAAAATTGGCCCGGCCCTGTGGGGGGTCATTGATTTTCCTTATTTGTTATATATAGTAAAAACTTAAAATATTTTCTTTTAGAAAACGGCAAGAGCTAGAGCTTAAACATGAAACATCACCTAGTGGATGTCTTCCAAGTTTGTTCAAATAAATGCCCTGGGGTCAAAATTGGCCCCGCCCCGAGGCGTCATTGATTTTCCTTATTTGTATAATTAGTAAAAACTTTAAAAATAACCCCAAATAGCTAAAGCTTAGATATTAAGCATGAAACATCTTTTAGTGAATGTCTACCAAGTTTGTTCAAATAAAAGCCCTGGGGTCAAAATTGGCCCCGCCCCAGGGGGTCATTGATTTTCATTATTTTGTATAGAGTAAAAACTTAAAAAATCTTCTTTTAAAAAACCAAAAGAGCTAGAGTTTAGATACTAAGCATGAAATATTTTCTAGTTAGTGTCTACCAAGTTTGTTTAAATAAAAGCCCTGGGGTCAAAATTGGCCCCTCGGGGGGGGGGTCATTGTTTTTTCCTATATGTATATAGTAAAAACTTTAAAAAATCTTCTTTTAAAAACCCCAAAGAGTTAGAGCTTAGATATTTATCATGAAACATCTTCTAATGGCTGTCTACCAAGTTTGTTCAAATAAAAGTCCCTGGTTTAAAATTGGCATTGGCCCAGGGGCCTATATACAGGTGAGCGATTTCAGGGCCATCATGGCCCTCTTGTCTGTTGTTTTGATGGTACAAAAATACTGTAGGATGCCTTGGGAGAGCAATGAAATTATGTAGAAATTATCAAATATTGATAAGCTTTGAAATTTGTTTTATATAGAAACTTATTTGTAGACAAACAAATTTTTAAGGTAGTCTTACTGTAATGCTTTCCTGTAAAGAAATTCTAACATCGGCCAATATCGTAATAATTCGGTAATTTCCAGAAAGTTTTCTATTTCACAATTTTCGGTATTCAATAACTTTTAAATGTTAAAACCGAAATTTATTACATAACGTTGAAGGATGAGTGATTGTAAATTATACAATGCCAAGGATTTTGAAAAAATAATGTTCCGGAAATAACCGCAATGGTATGATATTGGCCAATGTTTTTTTGGTGGGAAAGCATAACAGTAAGACTAGCTTAAAGGTCTTACCATTTTTTCATCTTATTTAAAAGTAACTGTAACATTTTTTTATGTGCTTTAAATACTTCATGTTTAAATGTGCATGTAAATTTAGCATGATCTCATTGTTAACAAGTTGATTTATGCTCACTTATTATTTCATACAACATTAGTTCCTTTCAATAACTTCTTTATTTCAACATTAGAATTATGCATGTATATATATCATGTAGGTAGTTTACAAAATTATCCTGTAACATAAAACAGTAGAGAAGTAAAACATATGCTCTATGATATAAAGAAATGTAAATGTAGAATGACAGGTCAAACAGTGTAGAAAATTGTAAGCAGCATGTATGATATTAATGAAATAATTACTCGACACAAATATATGTCTAAAGAAAATAGGATTGTAGTTTATAAATGAAAATCTAACAGCATGTTATATTGAAAACTCAATAGAATGTACGTAATTTGAAAAGTTTATTGTCTGTATAGAATAATTATAAAGTGATGGTAAATCATAACAGTTTCTTTATAAATTTTGTGTAATAAATTTTGTCATACACAGTTTCAATCTACAGATAAATTAAAGCAAGTTGATATAATGAAGATGTTAAATATGGATATATAATTAATGTTCCTAGAATGAATCTTTATGAATTTTGTGTAATAAATTTTGTCATACACAGTTTCAATCTACAGATAAATTAAAGCAAGTTGACATGATGAAGATGTTAAATATGGATATATAATTAATGTTCCTAGAATGAATCCTTTAAAATTTATATCTAAATTAAATTCAATCCCCCACCCCGCCAGAAATATTATTGTGTTACCTCTAAGGTTGTTATAGGTTCTTCCACATAGAAGTAAGAAGAAATGTTAAGAATAATACAGTAGTTATCTAAGATCCATTGGTCTGTCTATCTGCACTGCTGATAATAGATAGGGGGCTATCTAACTGTAAACAGAATAAAAGAGAAAAAAAAGTTCATTATGAAATTCAAGAATAAGTGGTAAAATAAACGGGTTCCTCTAACAAAAAAAGCCAAAAACAATGCCCATGTTTTTAATTGGGATCCATCCATCTGTCAAATCCAACCATTCATTACACAGCTATTTTTTTAATTTAAAAAACATTTTTAAAAATTTGGGTTAAATAGAATTTAGTTTACATATCAGTTTTCCCATGGGCAAATAAAAATATAAACAACATTTTCCAAATATTTTAGAAACCTTTTTTTATATGGAAACCCCCTTTAAATTTAAAAGATGCCAAACCAAACTTTTTTGGAAAGGGCCCTTGTTTTGGTTCTTTCTTCAAACATTTCAGGGCTATTAAATTTCTGTCATAAAAATTAATTTTCCTTTTTTTGTCACAAAAAGGGGGGAAATTTTGGGCAATGTAGTTTGTTAGGATATGCCCTAAATACACAAAAGTTTTGAACTACTTGAAGAACTTACACAAAAAAAATCTCCTCTTGGAGCCTAAGCTGAAAAGTATTTTTTTCTTCTCTCCATTAAACATGTAGAATTTTCCTGAATGTCCGTATTTTAACTTTATCTTATTTTGTTAGGAATAAACTGATTTAACTGAAGATAAAATTTCATCATACTTCTTATTTATGACTGCCTTGAGTACAATACTTATAACATTATAGTGTTAACTCTAAAGACAATAATAATAGTAAATGCATTCAGTCATAATTATAATTTTACAGGTTTATATATTGTGTTTTTATGCATGCTGCATGGGTTATTGTGTTTGAGTTTTGATATACTGATTTGCTTTTCATGCTTTTCATTTTGTTCACACAGATAAGTTAAAGCTGTCTGATTTACATATGAACCAAATGGTGGAAACAACAATGGCTGACTTGAAATGTAAGTTAGGCCTTTAAGTTTACCTACCTATCGTAGGTTTTCACTTTTCTTGTTTGATTTTCATTGCATAAACAAATGGCTGGCTTAGACATAACAAAATATAAGTTTGTTTTCTTGTTTCACCTTGTTTGTATATCCTTTGCCATCATTCTTGTAGTGGGGGCTTTTTTTTGACAAATGTTTCAGATCCAATATGATAGAAGAATAACTTACATCTGTTGACAGTTTCCTTTGAAAACACACAGGCATATGTAGCTATTCCCTGATTTGTGTCTTACTTCTCTTGATGTCCTATAGCAAGATTGTTTATTCAGAGTTATTGTTCTTTGATTGTTGATTCCATTCAGTTGAATAATTTGCTACATTTAGCTCCTGTTCTTTTCTCACCATTCAAGTTTTGCTTGTGTGTCAAACTTTACAAAGTTAAGTTGTGCTCCATCTGGAATGTTGTAAGTTTTGTGATCAATTTAAGGTGTAAAGTCTGATTGTTGTGTATATTAGATAAATGTTAGTTCACTACTCTTTTTATAATTGTATTTCTGTTGTCCACTTTGATTCAGGAAATATTTGTTCGTTTATGTTTGAGATATTGTATTAATTTTTAATTTCTGAAATGCATGCATGTCTGGAATAGTTTTCCAGCATAGATTTTGTCTATGTCAACTTCATCAATATAGAGATGAGTATTTTATTTTGTTACAAGTTGTACTGTACTCTAGAACATTCTTTAAGACTTAAAGAAGTTTGATTATTTCATTTTTAAAACGTCTATGACATTACACAGTGATAAGGTTAGTCAATCAGGGAAATATAATTGAACACAAGGATCATAGGTTGTAGGTTACTGACCATTGTTTAATTCTTATTTTTGTTTCTTGTAGCACAAATGACAGAGAGCACAAAACAATCAACAAACAGCAGTGATCTGATAAGTCATTTACAAGGTAAATACATGAACATCAACTTTTAGCTAGCTTAACTTTTTTAAGAATATTTTTTTTTTCATCTGTGTAAGTAATTTTTCTAAACCCCTCTTTCAAATATAATCATTTTGTACTTTGAGTACTTGTTCACTATCAACTTTGAAATATATTTAATGGGAGGTAAGCCAGAAAGTCATTTTTTCATAATAATTATCTTATTTGGCTAAAAATGTTTGCCTTTTCTCCAAAATAGTTAAAAATATACTCTTCAAACCGGTGACCAAATCCAAAATAGTCAGAAATGTACTCTTCAAACCTAAATATTTTATTCATTACTTTGAACTTTTTCAGTAAAATGCTCCATTGTCTACATTACATTTATAATACTATCCAGTACTGAGAAAAGTGGACTGATTGTTTAAAAACAGTCTTTTATGAATTCCTGTTATATGATTTGATGTTATTGAATGTAGAGTCAAAATAATAGATCAAGTTTTATACACTATGTTGAACTATTATACAGATTTAGTTTTATACACTAAGTTGAACTATAATACAGATTTAGTTTTATACACTATGTTGAACTATAACACATATCAAGTTTTATACACTATGTTGAACTATAATATAGATCAAGTTTTATACACTATGTTGAACTATTATACAGATCAAGTTTTATACATTATGTTAAACTATTATATAGATCAAGTTGAATACACTATGTTGAACTATTATACATATATAGTTGTATACATTATGTTGAACTATCATACAGATCAAGTTTTATACATTATATTGAACTATTATACAGATCAAGTTTTATACATTATGTTGAACTATTACACAGATCAAGTTTTATACATTATATTGAACAAATTACAGATCAAGTTTTTAAACACTATGCTGAACTATTTATATAGATCAAGTTTTATACATTATGCTGAACTATTTATACAGATCAAGTTTTATACATTATATTGAACTATTATACAGATCAAGTTTTATACATTATGTTGAACTATTACACAGATCAAGTTTTAAACATTATGTTGAACTATTTATACAGATCAAGTTTTATACATTATGTTGAACTATTATACAGATCAAGTTTTATACACTATGTTGAACTATTACACAGATCAAGTTTTATACATTATGTTGAACTATTACACAGATCAAGTTTTATACATTATGTTGAACTATTATACAGATCAAGTTTTAAACATTATGTTGAACTATTATACAGATCAAGTTTTATACATTATGTTGAACTATTATACAGATCAAGTTTTATACATTATGTTGAACTATTACACAGATCAAGTTTTATACATTATGTTGAACTATTATACAGATCAAGTTTTATACATTATGTTGAACTATTATACAGATCAAGTTTTATACATTATGTTGAACTATTATACAGATCAAGTTTTATACATTATGTTGAACTATTACATAGATCAAGTTTTATACATTATGTTGAACTATTACATAGATCAAGTTTTAAACATTATGTTGAACTATTATCGGATCAAGTTTTATACATTATGTTGAACTATTACATAGATCAAGTTTTATACACTATGTTGAACTATTATACAGATCAAGTTTTAAACATTATGTTGAACTATTACATAAATCAAGTTTTAAACATTATATTGAACTATTATATAGATCAAGTTTTATACATTATATTGAATTATTATACATATCAAGTTTTATACATTATGTTGAACTATTATATAGATCAAGTTTTAAACATTATATTGAACTATTATATAGATCAAGTTTTATACATTATGTTGAACTATTATATAGATCAAGTGTTATAAACTATGTTGAACTATTACACAGATCAAGTTTTATACATTATGTTGAATTATTACACAGATCAAGTTTTATACATTATGTTGAACTGTTATATAGATCAAGTTTTATACATTATGTTGAACTATTACATAGATCAAGTTTTATACATTATGTTGAACTATTACATAGATCAAGTTTTATACATTATGTTGGACTATTATACAGATCAAGTTTTATACATTATGTTGAATTATTACACAGATCAGGTTTTATACATTATGTTGAACTATTATACAGATCAAGTATCAGATTTAGAAAGAGAGTTGGCCTTATATAAAATACCTCAACCAGAGAGAGCTATGGATACAACACTGGTCTGCTCGGCCCTAGATGAGGTTGATTCACTCACAATCAAACCAAAATATTCTTCTGTTGATGACTCGGAACTAGAAAGTAAGTTTTATCCTACCCCAGTCCATGATACTTTATGTTTGTTAAAGTTATTTGTAATAAAATGAAAGCTTTGACGAAAATATTTTGATGAAAAAAAGAAGAAAAAGAAAGCAATAATCATAAGGAATTAAATTTATCTTTTGAATTTGATATATTTAACTTCATGATGAATAATTAAATCATATGATGAAGTGTTAGATTGATGAAGTTTTCTAGTGGCAATAATGTGAGACTTTTGTCAAGTCCAGCCAAACTTATCATGCTTATATATAAATCTTATAATATCTGATAACTGACTCATCTCCTACAAAATCATCTTGTTTCTTAAATTGTTTTGCTGTTTCATTGAGGAAAATCTTTTTTACAAATCGCTCATTAAAATGCATGCTATTTTAAAATAAATGAACAACAGTTATGCTCCTGGTTGGCAGTTGTTGGTATTTTCTACTAAGTTTTCAACTTTTAAATGTTGTATTAAAGTGTATAAAGCAATATATATATATGCTACAAAAATTGTTGTTTGAATTAAAAACATGGTATGACAGAAGTATATCTGTGTATCTTTCACGACTTGAAATGGCAGAATATTTTGTTTCGAGATATTTTATTCTATTTACAAACAATATCCATGTGTGTTAAATAACATAGACATTCATTGTTGCAACTTTCTTGAGAATCGACCATAAGATTTATCATTATGGAAACAGCATAATTTTACTGTTTAAAAAATTTATAAAATATTTCCATCATATTTATCTTTATACCCTTTTGATAAAGTTACTCTGCATAGAAATCTGCCTGCTATGGAACAAATTCATTAAAATCGGACATTTAGTTTTCTGCTTTTGTTACAGTCCGCAGTATTTGTTCATTACAGCTACTTTGTTTATATGTCAATATCTTGTCATGATTTGTTATCAAAATCAGAATTGAGACAAGTTTTTATTTTTTCTTGGTTTGTATGTTTTGATCATTGCAATACTCAACAAAGCAAGTTTGTTATATAGAAATTAGTGGAAAGAGAGCATATGGTTCAATATTGAAAGATATGCAAATAGCAAATAACTCATCTGTTTGTATCTAGCAGGAAGAAAATCAACCACTATGTATCTAAAACATAAATATATTTAACTATATGAGCCACGCCATGACAAAACCAACATAATGAGTTTGCGACCAGCATGAATCCAGACCAGCCTGCGCATCCGTGCAGTCTGATCAGGATCCATGCTGTTCGTTATCAGTTTCTCTACTTGTAATAGAGTTGGTAAGCGAACAGCATGGATCCTGATCAGACTGCGGGGATGCGCAGGCTGGTCTTGATCCATGCTGGTCGCAAACGCACTATGTTGGTTTTGTCATGGCGCGGCTCATATATACATTTCATATGAATTAGATATTGTATTAATGTTTTGTTTTCAGAACTATTACAGGATGCTAGACGTTTACTGTCAAAGACTGAAGGTGATCTAGGCAAATGTAAACGTAAGTTTGTATTCTACATTTATTGGTAGCCTGTTTATGATAAATCTTGAAGAAATAAAAACTAGCTTTGATAAGTAAATTTATTGTTGTTAGTTCTGACTGGTCAGTTGGAGCATCTGTTGCCAAGTGGTTAAGGTTGTTGACATCAAACCACTGCTCATTGCTGCTGTTGGTTTGAATCCTGCAAGGAACTATGGATTCTTTCATGTGAGGAAGCTATCCAGTTTGCTTATGGAACAGCACTGGTTCTACTCAGGTGTCGACTTGTAACTGATCTATTGTGTGGAGTTGTACCTGAGGTCTTCCTTTACTATTAAAGCTTGAAAGTCACCTTATGACCTTGAAATGTTGACACTACTGTTAGAACAATTATTACAATGTTAGTCAAATCTATATTATACTTTTATTAATAGTCAAACATAAGTAATAAGTTACACCTACATATATAACCATATGGTATCAGTAAAATGTGTGCTCCAACTAATCATCACAGTAAATATTACAGGAATATTGTTGAGAAAAGGTGAATTACTCCTTTACAAAATAAACAAAAGGTTAAAAATTATGTGTATCAGATATTTGATTTCAAAATGTCATGTAAATTGTAGATTGTATATCTTTAAGAAAACATTGTATAATATGTGCATGGTGACATTATTAGATACAACATCTGCAAGGAATACATTTTATATCAGTACACATTGTAGACTGTAAAGTGTAAATATTACATGGCAGATTGTACATCTGTAAAGACTACATAGTAGTTAATAAATCTGCAGTGTTCATTGTGGCTTGTATATCTGTAACCAGTATATAGTAGATTGTACATCTGCAAAGAGTACATTATAAATTGTATAGCTGCAAAAAGTAGAGTAATTAGTACATTAAAGAATGTATGTCTGCCAAAGTAAATTGTGAAACACACAATGTAGACTGTATATCCCAATCATTTTAAGACCAAGAAGTAAAATTGCAGTATTGCAGATAAATTTACTGGCAACTGTTTTAACAGTTAATTTCTTGTGCAGTGACAAAACATAAGATTTTATCATTTAAATTGAAGTTTACATAGTAAACACGGTTTATGCAAGATCTAAATTAATTTTACTTTCGATTTGATGTTAACACTGTCAGTACTTGACCATTATCCGGTTTCTAATATTACGTGACTTAACCCAGCCCAGTTATGAACAAAATAGGACCCGCATCAGCAGCTAATTTCTATGCTGCCTCTTGATTTCCACAGTGCTCTTTGTTTATAAGCACATTAATTTAGATAGTACCATCAACCATCTCCGTCTCTCACCTTGAAGAGCAATGCCTTCTGGTTAAGATCTTGTCAGTATGTCCCTAATGGGGATTAGGCTCGTAAGCCAGTACCAAGAAAGGAGGCATACTGGCTCGGACTACACCACACTTAATGGTTTTAACATGTTTTATGTCTTATTTCCAGTTTTAGTTATATTTATCATATAATCATTCATTTGGTCTGATGTTTCTTAGCCAGTTATGCCAAAAAATAAAGATTTATAAGTCTATCATTTGTTTCGTGGTTTTAATTTGAGTATAAATGTTGTCTTAAACAGGATAGACATGGTTTCGTCACAATATAAATAGAATTGATGACTAAGTTAAAGAAATATTTTTGTAAGTGGCCATTATATGTTCTTTAATTATCAGGATAAAATAATTATAGGAGCACAAATGTTTAGCTCACCTGACAACATGATACTCATGGTTTGCTTTTAGGATCATCATAGCTGTTGTTTATCATCCACTGTTGCTTAAAAATCTAATGACATCTCTGTAACAACCTTGTCAAATTTAATAAAAATTGTTTGAATGTTTCTTGTATAAAGCTCCACCAAAGCTGCTCAAATGATTCTAGTAAACTGGATATCTGGGTCACTGGTGCTAAAAATGAGTGTTAAAAAATGAAATCTCTAAAATCTTCACCATAAGTTTATAGCTTTGAAATTTTATATTTAATGTCTAGCATCTTCAAATTATTCTCTGCCAAGTTAGTTTCAATTATAAACCTTGGATCAAAATTGACCCTGCCTTGGGGGTAACTTGGTTTTACATAGTCACATAATACACCTTAAAAATTCTTATCTCTATTACCATAAGAGATTAGATATGACCAAGGTGTTAAAATTGACATCACCCCGAGGTTCACCAGATTTTATGTTAGTCTTGTGTGAGAAAATTAAGCAGATTTTTTTCCTAAAGCACATTGCCTACACTTAGATATTTGGTGTGTAGAATTGTCTTATGAACCTTTATCAACTTTATTCTAATGATGAAAAAGGGGTCAAAATTGGTCCTACTTACACTATGATTATATGATTAATTGCAAACAATTTTAACTGTAATATTTTGTAAATTATAAGAATTTTTTTAAATAAATAAATGCAGTTGATAATTTACCAAAATTATAATGAAAACTGTTAAACTATAATAAAAATGTTTTTCATACTAATCAAATATATGTTATGCAGTTGATAATTTACCATAACTTTAATGAAAACTTCTAAACTAAATAAAGGTTAACTTGATACATAATTATAAATGAAAAAACAACAAAAGTTCATTATTCATCAATTTTTAGGGAGTACCGAGTATAATAATACATTATTCATCAACTTTTATGGAGCATAATAATACATTAGAAACCTATGAAAGAAGGGGATTTTGTCCAGGGTAGTAAAGAGGATTTTGTCCAGCCTTGCAAAAACATGAAGGGGATTATGTCCACCCATGAAGGGGATTTTGTCCGGGTATGCGAAGGGGATTTTGTCCGAAGGGGATTATGTCTGACATTCAAGCTGCTCAAATGGTTCTAGTATACTGGATATCTGGGTCACTGGAGCTAAAAATGAGTGTTAAAAAATAAAATCTCTAAAATCGTCACAAAAAGTGTATAGCTTTGAAATTTTATAGCATCTTCAAATTATACTCGACCAAGTTAGTTCAAATTATAAACCTTGGATCAAAATTGACCCTGCCTTGGGGGTAACTTGGTTTTACATAGTCACATAATATACCTTAAAAATTCTTATCTCTATAACCATAAGGGAGTAGATATGACCAAGGTGTTAAAATTGACATCACCCCGTCAGGTTCACCAGATTTTATGTTAGTCTTGTGTGAGAAAATTAAGCAGATTTTTTTCCTAAAGCACATTGCCTACACTTAGATATTTGGTGTGTAGAATTGTCTTATGAACCTTTATCAACTGTATTCTAATGATGAAAAAGGGGTCAAAATTGGTCCTACTTTGTTGGTCACTTCATTTTATGTTGACTCACATATAGGAAACTCTTTAAAAATCTCCTTCTCAGAAACCTCATTGCCTAATTCTTTTATATTTTACTTTGTAACATTGTTTATTGGACCATCACCAAGTTTGTTTAAATTATTACCCAACTGCCCAAATGTTTTTTCCCCAACAGTAATAAAGTTAGTGTGGATCATTGTCTTGTGGTTTTTTATTATGTTTGTTCAAATAATGACCCCAGGGGGAATCAAAATTTGCCTTTTTCCAGGAGGTTATTTGATATTTCAGGACTGTTCAAAATCTTTTTCACACTAATTGTAAAGCTTAGAGATATTTGATGTTTGGCATTGTATAGTAAACTTGTATTTTAAGTTTGCTCAAATAATTCAGGTTAGTAATCTGAGGCCATAATTACTCTCTTGTACAAGTGTCACGGTTCAGAACTGTTGACTAATTACAGGAGAAAATGTGTAAGCGGCCGGATAGCTCAGTCGGTAGAGCCGCGGAATGATATTCCAAAGGTCCCGGTTCGAGTCCCGATCAGGCTGCACATTTTTCTCACCCTATGACACAAGTTATTATCAATGTTAAGTCTTGAAAAGTTTTTTTAAGCTTTCAGCTCTTTATATTGGTACTTAAATACTGAAACATTTTAAGTTGTGAAGACATGTATTTCTTCTGTGCCTATTTGTTTAAGGTGATTTTTCATACAATAGCCTTTTTAAATAGTTTAAACAAAATGTTTAACTTAGCCCAGTTAAAGTACTGGAAACCTTTAAAAAAAGGTTTTATTCAAGGTTTACCATAAATAAAGTGCCGCTGTTAATGTGTTCAGAAGCTAAGTAACGTATTATGTTCCTTATTTCTTTAGTTAAAAGTTAATGAAAAGATCTGTAAATTTATTATTTAGCTAAATTTAGATTTAATTTGAAAAGAAGTAGTTGAAATGTATTTTACAAATAAGTGTAGAAGAAATGTTTACATTAATAAGATTTATGCATGTAGTATAATTGATGTAGTTTTATGAGAAACATTGTTTTATATTTACTAGAATAGTTGAACAAATTATAGTGGTATAATTATAGTAAGAAACATTTTTGGCAATTATTAATTTATTATTGACAGCAGATTAAGTTTATGGTGTAATATTGAAGTTGGTTACAATGTCAATAACTTAACCAGGATTAAATGGTCTTTAACCTTAACAATTGGAGGCAAGTCAAAAGAATGTTTTTATTTGCCAATTATTTGCTAAATTTTCTATTTCAATGAAATGATATGTTAATATTGAAAAATTAACAATACATGCAAGCAAAGATTGTAGAATATATAAAGTTAGGGAATGTTTTATAAGCTAAGTTGCTAACTGATTGAATTCTGATTATGATTTTTTCAATGAAATGTAAGACAGTGAATGTTGAAGTGCCTACTCAAAAGTAGTTGTGGATAATATCAATTTTCAATTAAAATTGGGGATCGCTGAAAATATATTGATATTTTGAATGTGTTAGTTCTTTTGCTGAAAGTTTTCAAAGATAAGAGAAGTGGTTTATAAATGTGTATGAAAATCATGGAGTATAGGAGAGAATTGAGGTGAATTTATATAATGAAGATTGACAGAATTATATGTGATTTACAAGTGAATGGCTTCATATTGTACAGGTAACCTATCATATAAAAATCTTTTAATAGAAACAGTTTCTTCTTGACTTACTTTAAGTCTTATACATAACATTCAATAGATGGATAATTTTACTATATGAGTTACATAATATTATAATATATAACTTGTTTAAAAAATAAAATAATATATGTCTTGTTTACTCAACTTGTGTTTTTCTTTTAATTGAATGTTTTGAGTGTATACATTTGAATATATTAAATAATATCACTAAAAATTATGCAGAAATGAAAGTTTAAAAGTCTCAGATTCAATACTCATCTAAGATTGAAATTTTTATTAATTTTTTTGTGTAAATTCAAAATCAAATATATATATATTTTTACATAATAACAATAATGATTTTGCTATGTCTTTGAAAAATTCAGATGGGTTTTTATACAATGTAAGAAGAATGATTCAAAGAGTGATTGATGGGGCTAACAGTCCTACTCACTCCAGCATAGGTGTCTGGTTATCAGCTTAAGAATCAAATGAGCCGTGTCATGACAAAGCCAACATAATGGGTTTGCGACTAGCATGGATCCAGACCAGCCTGCGCATCCGCACAGTCTGATCAGGATCCATGCTGTCCGCTATCAGTTTCTGTACTTGTAATAAGGTTTGTAAGCAAACAGCATGGATCCTGATCAGACTGCGCGGATGCGCAGGCTGGTCAGGATCCATGCTGGTTGCAAACCCATTATGTTGGTTTTGTCGTGACGCGGCTCAAATGTTTTACATGCAACTTCTAATTTAACATCATATCTCAGCATCCACTAAAACATTTGTATGTAACTTCACACATATATTTATACATTTTTGGCAGTTTTTAAATAGACATAATTGGCAAAATTAAAACTGTTCAATAGATTTTCTTTTAACTTTGTATGTTGTAATAGCATACACTTTTAGCGGGAGACTCCCACTTTCTGCAGCCGTATTTTTAAAGATTTTTCTTAAAATAAGGGGTATTTTCACAAATTAAAGAAATCTCCCTATTTTTGATGTCAGTTAGATTATGATAACAGAAACATTTTAAGCAAAAAAAAAAATGGGTCATCATTCTTGTATTTTAGTTATCTGTCTTTTACCTCCAAGGGCAGATAATTAACAAACAATTCCTTACTTTTCTTAATTCTTATGTAGCATGCATCTTTTATAAGTTTTGTATTCATCAGAAATATCATTGTTAACAACATTAAAGTAATGACTTAATGTCCATTAACACTGTATATTATTATTTCTCTACACATACACAAATTTAATGACACTTCTGTTGATTATTTATCAAAAATATTCAAAGTAAAGTGAAAATAAGAAACTGTTATCTAAACTCTTGTAGCAGTTATTTTGTTCCTATAAATTTACACAAATTAGTAGCTAGCCAAAATCATGCATTATAAAATTAATACGGTAATTTAACCTGTAACCTAGTGGAACTAAAAGTGATTAGCCTATGTCACCAGTATAGAGCCAGACTGGTGTGAACATCCATGTAGTATTTATTTATGCGTTCCATCTTCTGTACGGCCTTTACACTTGAAGTCCCGATGCAGTGATGATCCATGTAGTATAACAAAGTTCTATACTGCTACTAGCTCAACTATTGTATTATGATATTATATTCCATTAAAGTTAGAATGAACTGTTCTACATTCAAGGTAGAGAAATTAAGAAAATCCATAACATATTTGCGAAGTCTAAGCAGAATATTTATACATTTTATTGTATGTTATGTAAGGTATATTTTATTGTATGTAATATAAGTATATAGGATTTTATAAGGAGAAATTCTGTAAGAGGATTTCTGTTACCTAGCAATATGTAATCTCATATAGTCTGTTCTCTTGTATTTATCAAGTTTTGTCACACATTCTAAAAATAGGAGTTCTCTTACAGATTAGAATATCAGTAAATTGTTATAGTTGTATATGGAATACTTTATGTAATTATACATGTAGTATTAAAATTAAGGTCAGTGTTTGATTTACATATAGGAAAACTATACAAGATAATACATGTAGGACATTTTATATACTGTATATGTACTGAGTCAGGTGGAATAATGTTGGATAACAATTGATAATGATAATAGATTTTCTTATACTACTAAGTACAAAGTGTTTACAGGTGAACATTTGTTGGGCATATAATATTGTCTATGTTTGTATGCTTTTTTTGGCCTACTTTAGTCATTGGTAATTTGATATTCCATTATAAAAGCGGAGGTGTGATAATGCTTGATTCTAGATAAAAAATTGAAGTTTTCAGATCTATTGGCATCAGGTTTTTCACATTTATTAGAACACATGTCATGCAGTCTTGATTTTGTGTATTTTAGAGGAACTGAATGAGTCACAAACAGAAATTAAACAGGTCAAGGAAGAAAACAGTGCCTTGAAAACAGATCTTGTACAAGCTCAAAGCCAGGTCCACGACAAATCAGAAATGGTCATTGATCTTCAAGGTAAAAGTTATTGTAGATTATGATAACAATTATTATAATGCTATTTTTTATGTTTTTTAATTCATTTGAATAAAAGTGGAGCTATGATCAGCTTTCCTGCTCACTTATCAGTCTAACACTTCAGTTAAAATTAAGTGTACAACATCTTGTTTTTCATGTTTTTAAGCTTATAATCAGAGGACTTCTGAGGCTTAGAGCCTAGACATGGATTTTGACCCTTTGTGCACTAAAACAAAATCCTAGTTAGAGGTTTTGCATGCAGTATCAATCTTCAAAACTTCTGATGGTATTCACAAAAAAATTAGCGCATACAAGTTTATTTGAGATAATAATTCAAAGACCCATAAGTCTGGCAAGGATTTTGACTGATTGTGTTCTTTTGTGGCTTTGGAAATGGATTATGAGTTATAGTCCCTTTGTAAATTTCTGGTTAAAGCTTTTAGTGCAAGATCAGTGTATGCTTTTACTGAAGGTATTCACTAGAAGCTTAACACATGTCTTTGGGGTCATAATTGTTGGTCATACACTCATAACTTTGTCATGAATGAAAATTCCTCTTTGATAATTCCTACATTATCCAGGCTTGTGTTAACTACCAACCACTGAGAATAGTTGAGCACCTTGCCTTTCTTATAGCTCTTGTTTTTTTTATATTCATTGCCAATTGCAACTGTTTCCCTTTGCCAAAAACTGTGATTTTATTTTTATATGTTTGACCCTTGAACATGCCAATTGAGTGGCAAGTAAAACATATCAGTTTATGTGCTAGAGAAATAAGTATTAAGTTGAATAATGTGCGGTCATTTTTGATATTAAAGCTTCTTTTGATGTATTGTCATTGTTTTTTCCCCAAAATTATAGAAATTAATTTATTTACCAAAAACAATTGAAATAATAGAAATGCCTCATTTAGATTATTGAATATTTACTTTTTTGAGCTTAAACACAAATAAAATTAAAACCAATATGAAGAGAATTGGTTTTTAACCAAGAAGCCTGTCTTACATGCTATGCATGCAGATAAAGCCTGTGTTTGGGTGTGAATACATTTGTACATATTTTTTCCAGAGCAATTACAAAAAGCAGAAAATACAACAAAAGAAGTTAAAGAGCAAATACTGGAACTGAGAGGTTAGTATATCTAATGATACTATGTTAAATTTATATTTTTACTCAAAATGTACCATACAAACACAATCTTCAATATTTACATGCCTTAGCAGTCAATCTTTATATGCACAAAAGGTCAATGTTTTCATGCCCAAACAGTCACTCTTTATATGCCCAAGTGGTCTTTACATGCTTAAGTAGTGAATTCTCACATGCCCATGTGGTCAATTCTTACATGCCCATGTGGTCAATTCTTACATGCCCATGTGGTCAATTCTTACATGCCCAAGTGTTCACTTCTTATGTGCCTGAGTGGTGAATCCTGACATGCCCAAGTGGTCAATTCCTAAATGTCAAAGTGGTCACTTTTTACATGCCCAAACAGTCAGCCTTCCCATGCCTGAGAGGTCAATCTTTCCATGCTTGATATGCCAATCTTTACATATCTGAGTGTTCGATCTTTACATGCCTGAGTGGCCAATCTTTACATATCTGAGTGTTCAATCTTTACATGCCTGAGTGTTCAAACTTTACATATCTGAGTGGCCAATCTATACATGCCTGAGTGGTCAGTCTTCATGTGGCAAATGAAAGTATTTCATCTTAGCATGACTTATATTGACCAACAGTATAGAGTCTGGTTAGACAACTTGCCTATTATAGTGGTTTTCTGGTTTTCATCTTTTAATAGCCACTTCTATTCCAGTTTTAAGCAGGTAAAAGTTTACAAACAGCACATTGTGTACTATATGTATATTTTGAATTCAGATCAACTTGTAGAAGAACAGAAAGTATCAAAACTAAACCAGGAGGAAATTGCCTCATTGAAAGGTATGTATATATATACACACACAATAATTATATTATACTCAATCATACATTGTAATACCCTACAATAGTAACAGTTTATCATAACTTTTTGTACTGCTTCATAGAAAATAATATGCTACTGTCTTTTGATATAAATTTTATTAGGCGAGACTGATATGGGCTGAAAGGGCAAGGCATGTCTGGCCGTTTCTGCCCATATCAGTCTCACCGCATAAAATTGATATCTAAAGATAGATATCATGTTTTTCCATATAAAAACTGTCAAAATTACAGAATAAGTCAAACAACTCAAAGAACAACTTCTGTTGTTATGTTTATAATATACCATGGACATCGAAGATGTATTACATAAAAAAGATGATAATGTAAATCACATTTCAGAAACATTATTCAAACTTTATGTATAATAAGAATAAATTTCAGTTCTATCTATCTGCTTGTCCTACATGTAATTTGTTTACTGTATATTGATGTTCGATAGTTTGTTTATAAGATTCTAATTCCTTATAATGATTGTAAGATACAGGATGTAGCATGTCATTATCATGTTTGTGATGGGTTCACTGTAATAATGTTCTATATTGTTCTTGTTTATATGAACTATGTCTTTTTTTGTATTGTAAATGTTCATTTTTTTTAAAAAACCTTGAAAAAGGGAAAAGACCATTTCATAAAAAAACATTTTAAAACATTTTGAAACACCCAAAAAGTAAGTTTATTACACCATATATTCAATTTTCATTTTTGTAAACCTATAAAAAGTTTCCTGTAGTTGAATTTGAGATAAATGTGTATAATGATACATTTTATGATAATGGAACAGTCAGTTATAGCCCTGACCACACACCCAGGCCAGAAAGTTGCCATGGTTTTGTTCCCACACTGATGGGTAAACATGGTAGATTGATTTGGCTACAAAATTGTGCAGTATTTCCAACTCACAGTATTGAATCATTTAGCAGGAATTTCACCATTGGACTAAACCCTTAAGGTGGGTTTGATCTTTCAGTAGTCAAATTCCTTGTTGTACCACTTATATCAATTGTCAAGTTAAAATAAAAATTTGGAACAATTAGTGATGAAATGTCATGTGAAGATGAAACAAATATATGGAAAAGAGCAATTGATCTTCTTGAGAAAAAAAAACAACAACAAAAAAAAAAACCACTTAATGCAGAAAGTTTTAAGTTATTGGCGGTGGAGTACAACATAATTATGTTTCCCATTATTTTTGGGAGACATATTGTTTTTGCTCTCACCGTCTGTCTGTCCCTCCATCCGGGTTGTCTGTCCGTCCAGCAGAAATGTAATAAGGGGCCATTTCTTTTGTTATTTTCTTTTGTTTAATAGAGGGCGAATGGCCCCTTACTCTATTGTTACAGAACAAACTCTATTGTTTTCTTTTACCAAATAGGGATAGGGGGCCATCTTACTGTAAACAGAATTCACAGGATGCATAGTTTTGGTAGACATATGTTTTTGTGACAAAAGCCCTTCTTGTTATGCTTGTTCTCACCTGTGTCACACTTATTGAAGAATGGTGAGCTGGAAAAGCTCAGGACTTGTAACCTGGTAGTTGTAGGCTGGAATATCACCAGATTATAAGATTCTCTTCCTTTATCCTCACTGGTGTGATAACTTGTTATGATATCCAGATATCAGTCATGTGTGTCAGGTGTGCCATGTGTGTCAGGTGTGCCATGTGTGTCAGGTGTGCCATGTGCAAGGCTTGGACCCCTAACTCTAAGATCATTGTCAAACTTAAAGGTCAACGGTGAGCTGTTTGAAATCCTGTCTGGCCCACAACTCAGTGAGTCATGATAGTCATGCATCAAGGAAAATTACTTGGCACAAATTTGTAGATGGTGTGTAATGAACAAGACCCTAGCTCCGCTGCCAAGGTCAAACTTTGAGGTCAAAGGTCAGCAGATAGATATGCATGATTATTTTATGAAACTTGGTGTATATGTGTACACTTTACATGATGTATGTTTATTTTATGGGAAGGATTTATGTGATACATGTAGAATCAGTGACTTGTTAAGCAAGTAGTGACATCTACTTATATTATATTTAAGTTAACTTGGAAGAAGAAAAAAGTAAACATGAAGTTACAAGGAGCAGTCTCACAGAGGCCAGAAGTGAGTTCAGTATTGTTATATTTTACTATTTTATTATTTCTCATGAACAAAGTCTGCTGGTTTCATATAATGTTGTTTTCCTCCAGATTTTTTCAATCATCTATAACTTCTTCAATAATTATATGATGTGATAGTATTTGTAAGGTTTAAATTTATTTATAAAGTAAAACATAATTATAATAGTTTGTAAAGCCCTTTATCTATAGTGCTCTTATTAAGCAAAAATTTGTTTTGGTGAAATATTTTGGAAAGTCTGGAGAAAAATTTGGGCACTACCATATGATGATAATGCCAGAAATTTGAATGAGTAACTGTTGTACAGATGGTCAGTTTATATAGCACTCTCAATAAAGAACAAGTAGAGATTTTGATGCTAAAGCATCAAGTCGCCGGATAGAAATATGATTGTATTATCATAAATAAAAGAAAATATCAGTTTAATGGTTCGAGTATAAAGGAAAGAGGAACAATAAGTTGAGTAATGTTTATTCATAAACACTTTTTCATTTACTTGCCACGATTATATCTTTCTTGCTGAGAGTTTTATGCAATAAATTTATGTTATGTTATAATAAAACATCATTTTTGAAGCAAACTTGCCTAGCAATTTTGTCAAGAAACTGTTATCATTATTAAATAAGCAAGTATTGTTTGGCAATATTTACCCGAGACTCAATAATTTTCGGGAGCTGTTTCGTTTGCTTACATAACTTATTATGATTAATGCTAACGATTTTATTGTAAGTATAACTACATGTATAATTATATCAATTAATACTGCTCGATGGCCTAGTGGACAAATCCTGTGTGTAGTTTTCATAAATTGATTTTAACTTTATGAAACATAAGTTGATAAATTGTGTGTTTCATTTCTAGCACTTTTTTATTTCATAATTTTGATAAACGGTCAAGTTTTGCAAAATACAAAAAGTATTTTAAAAGAAAACATAAAAAATCACTTTATCGAACCTACAGTTTTCAATTTGAAACTAACTTAAAATCTAACACCTTGTCATCGAGGCTTGTAAAGCAAGTGATATGACTATAATTCTACTTGTAATTCTACTTTATACATATAATGTTGTACCATACATTTGAAATCCGTATGGTTTTCTTCAGCATCCGATAATTACCGACAAATTATTACCGATCATCGAATATTTGCAAAGTGACTATGAAAATATATATGCTTAATTATTGCATAAAACAATGCAATTCTACTGTAAAAGTGGTGTCTGCATAAAAAAATTATTCAGATGCATTATCGAAAAAATATATTATTTCCTGTTGTTACATACAATCAAGTTAATGTTTAATTTCCAACTATCAACACAAAGATGGTTTATTTTAGTTTTCTCTTTGTATCCAATACGATTCCGGCCCCTACTGTCATACCGAGATTTCCCATACAAAATTACTTTGATTTGCACTTTATCAGCTGCCAACCATTCACTAGTTACCTGTTATTTAGTGTATGTCTGTCTTATCAGCCATTTGTTACTATAAATAGATTTTATAACAATAACATACAACGTGTAGTCACGTGATTCTGGGAGAAACTGTTTATGATAAATAAGATAAAAAAATAGAATAGGTCTCATAAGATACAAACAACCAGATAATTTAAAAGTGTCATTTCAAATATCATGCATGATTTATTTATCATAAAATAGCAAGCTTGATACTTAAAAAAAAGTAAAAGCATCCCTAAATTCAATGACTGGTCCATAGCGATACGTCATTAATTCATTTTATAAAAATTGTAATGTTGCTTTTTACGATGTCAATATTTGAATATTTAATTTCATTGAGCAACATTATTGTATGTTTGAATTTTTGAGATTACTGAAAACAATTGTAGTCTTTAATTGTTCAGTAATTGTTATGCTTTTATTTACAGAAATTAATGCCTTCTCCTACCATAGGTATAATATTAAACTGTTACAAATATAGTCGCCGGTTTCTACCGGCGACTTATGAAGAAATGTAATTCTCATGTTATGTATTAAAGGCTATTGAAGTTTATTGTTTGTATTGTAGAGAGTCTGTCTGAATCTCAGCAAGCAGCGAAACAAAGCCAGAATGAGGCTACACAGTTACGCAGTAAGTATAGTAACAAAGTAATTTACCTTAAATGTTTTGTTGGTTAATAATTGAGTGAAAATAATGGAATTAGGTGATATCATAAAAAGGGATAAGGTTGAGTGGTATTGCATTAGGTGATATCATAAAGAGGGTTAAGGTTGAGTGGTATTGGGTTAGGTGATATCATAAAGAGGGTTAAGGTTGAGTGGTATTGGGTTAGGTGATATCATAAAGAGGGTTAAGTTGAGTGGTATTGGGTTAGGGTGATATCATAAAGAGGGTTAAGGTTGAGTGGTATGGGTTAGATGATATCATAAAGAGGTTAAGGTTGAGTGGTATTGGGTTAGGTGATATCATAAAGAGGGTTAAGGTCGAGTGGTATTGGGTTAGGTGATATCATAAAGAGGGTTAAGGTTGAGTGGTATTGGGTTAGGTGATATCATAAAGAGGGTTAAGGTTGAGTGGTATTGGGTTAGGTGATATCATAAAGAGCGTTAAGGTCGAGTGGTATGGGTTAGATGATATCATAAAGAGGGTTAAGGTTGAGTGGTATTGGGTTAGGTGATATCATAAGGAGGGTTAAGGTTGAGTGGTATTTGGTTTAGGTGATATCATAAAGAGGGTTAAGATTGAGTGGTATTGGGTTAGGTGATATCATATTGATAAAGAGGGTTAAGGTTGAGTGGTATTGGGTTAGGTGATATCATAATGAGGGTTAAGGTTGAGTGGTATTGGGTTAAGGTGATATCATAAAGAGGGTTAAGGTTGAGTGGTATTGGGTTAGGTGATATCATAAAGAGCGTTAAGGTCGAGTGGTATTGGGTTAGGTGATATCATAAAGAGGGTTAAGGTTGAGTGGGTATTGGGTTAGGTGATATCATAAGGAGGGGTTAAGGTTGAGTGGATTTGGTTAGGTGATATCATTAAAGAGGGTTAAGATTGAGTGGTATTGGGTTTAGGTGATATCATATTGATAAAGAGGGTTTAAGGTTTGAGTGGTATTGGGTTAGGTGATATCATAATGAGGGTTTAAGGTTGAGTGGTATTGGGTTAGGTGATATCATAAAGAAGGTTTAAGGTTGAGTGGTATTGGGTTAGGTGATATCAATAAGGAGGGTTAAGATTTGAGTGGTATTGGGTTTAGGTGATATCATAAAGAGGGTTAAGATTGAGTTGTATGGGGTTATTCTATGGGGAATCAATTCTTAACAAGAATTACAATGGTGTTGAAAAGCCTTAAGTATGATAGACATGGAAAATGGTGGCGGGGGTGGTGGGGGTAATTTGAACAATACTTTGTATATAATTAGGAAGTCTAAAGAGTGTGATAGATAAGGTAAGTGGGTGTTGTTTGGTTTTTGTACATTACTATGGTTATGATGGGAAGGCTAAAGGTAAAAATAAACTGTGATATATGAGGTAAGTTATTCCAGTTATATCAATTTTATATATTTTAATACTGTTTTAAAACTTCTAAACTTACCTAGTAAATTATTAAGATAATGTTAAAATAGTCAACACCTGATGTAGAATTGATTGATTTCAGGAAGGATATTTGAGAACACATACCATGTATCAATGTTACATTCTAATTGGTGAAATATTAGCTTAGATAACAAGTTGATAGAGCTTGCATGTGACCATACAATAATTTGTAGAACTGTCATAGTCAACTGATAACCTAGGAGCATTGTCTAATCTTATTGATTCCTTTTACTCTTGTTAACAATAGCCTGCATCTAAAACAACCACTCTTGTATTGAAATATGAACAATATTTGAGCCGTGTCACGACAAAACCAACATGCGTTTGCGACCAGCATGGATCCAGAACAGCCTGCGCATTCGCGCAGTCTGATCAGGATCCATGCTGTTTGCTTACCAACCCTATTACAAGTAGAAAAACTGATAGCGAACAGCATGGATCCTGATCAGACTGCGCGGATGCGCAGGCTGGTCTGGATCCATGCTGGTCGCAAACGCACTATGTTGGTTTTGTCATGACGTGGCTCATTTAAACATTCCATCAAGTAATAATAATACTCTTCATTTATATTAATCCACTTAGATATTACTTCATTCATCTAATACACTCCTATATTTATCAGGATTTTTTCCTCTTATATAATTCTTTCAAGTCCATACATGTATGTAAAACTATAAATTCATCTGAAAAAAAAAAAAATATTTCTCTCTGACATACATTTATGATAGGATAACTGTATGCCTTGCTATAACTTACATTATAATGCAAGTTATAACTGTATGCCTTGCTATAACTTGCATTATAATGTTTACACTGTAATGGTATCAGTCCTTGATGTTATATATACACCAGATTTAAGACATAAAAAGGAAATGAC
>NW_026856338.1:0-23561 GCF_026571515.1 Ruditapes philippinarum
TTTTAATTTCCTACTTGAATAATGTTTAATCACCCTTAGGATATGTTGCTGCTTTTTTTAAACTTTGTCTTTTGATGTTTACTTGTAATATGCAGGCTCCATAACGTCTGATCCCCTTTAAAAAAATTATGTTGTTTAGTCTGCCCATTGTTTACCACTTTTACTGCACAAGCTATCTATTATTTGGGGACCAGAAGCCGCTTTTTATGTAATGGCAAGGAAGGTCCATGATAAACTCTATATGAATACATCTGCGGATGTTTCGAAATTCAACAGTTCACAATTTCATGTTTAAATGTTGAATTCTCCTTAGGCCGGTGATATGGTACGGTAGTTTGCAATTGAAAGTACCGTTGATTTTCGATTTTTGCCGTTTTCGGTTTACTTTAGGAATTAATATTTTATCTATTTCATTTAACTTCAGTGTTGTTGTATTTATCATGTCCTAGATGGTATAATTTATTTATACACTTTAAGTGTCAAAAGTTTAGTTTTGCTCAAGCCTGTGTTTTTTGTGGGGGGCTTTGGGGACGTTGTATTTTTTCATTATCCTTAATTAATAGGCTCAATCAAACCCAGTCTGCAATTTTCATGTTATTCTATTGATATTTCCGAATGATCACACTTTATCAAGATTATTTTGTTAATAAAAAAACAATAGTGTATGGCAAAGAAAGCAAATTTTTTGAATGATTGATTTACACAACGTGGCAGAATTTTTAAGATTAAGTAATTGTCAGGAGAAATGACTGCCTTGATGTTATTTAATCTAAGGAAAGATTTAGCAATAAATACTAGAACCATTTTCCAAGATATGAGGGCTGGGCAGCACAGCCTGACATAAAATTGAAATATTCTCAGTTGGAAAACTAGCATGTAATTGTTTAGTTAACACTATTTTTTTTAGGTATTTTTATCTTTTTCTATCTCAAATCAATATATACATTTAAACAACAAACTCTGATTATTCTTTACACCCGAAAACAAAGAACTCTGATCATTATTTATACCCAAAACAAACACACATCATTTATCAGCCACTTATACGAAATATCTTTTCACGTATACGTCTTTTATACGAAACAATACTAGACACCTGGCGAGCCCAAGCTCTAAACAACTTATAATCAAACAAAACAATAAAATCACCACAAAATGAAGAACACAGAAATGACTATTTTTTACAACTCTAAGATACACTATAAACCACAAACATTCATCCAACAATATTAACTTCACACAATCTTATCAGCATCAGAAAACAACTTAAACTAAAGCACCCAATATTTACATATATCCTCAAAACAAAGCATCAACTAATATATATTCTTGACCAGACAAACATTCAACCAATATCAACCAATTATATCTTCACAAACAGATATAACTCAACAACCAAAACAACTAATTACAACCAATAAACCCTGATCAATTAAGACAATTAACAATCATATTCAACCAACTTCAACATACCAACAAAGCTCCCTTCAAAACAACAAATTATCTTTTCAACAAAAAAATAAACGTTACTCGCTATCAGTGTGTCTCTCCTAAACTGATGTTAAAACTCTCTAAACTAACATATTTCTGTTTAAACCAATTTGACCTCTAAACATGCATAGAGAGTTTAATATACGCAAAGTAAAAGGTTTACATTGAAATTTGATACATGTAGAGTATATTCAGTGTATCGCTGTAGGAAAACATTAACTCTTTGTAAAAAAAATATCTACAGTGAAACTGTATGATTATTCTGACATCCCCCTACTCAAGAAAACACTCCACTGTTTTCAAACAAAATGAATAATCTACAATGTCTCTTTTCAGGTATCGAGTCTACTTAGGTAATCTGCACATACGTTGTCTTTTCCTTTCACAGCTACTATTCTAAACTTATAGTTTTGTAGAAATCATGCCCATCTCATTATGCAGCCACTTTTAACTTTACACTTCTGAATATATGTTAAAGGAGCATGGTCTGTAAGTAGTTCAGATTCTTTCCCGTATAAATATGTGTTGAATTTCTTTATTCCAAATACCATTGCAAGACAGTCCCTTTCGATAACCGAGTAGTTTCTTTCTCTTTTCAGCAATTTCTTACTCGCGTAAGCTATTTGAAGCAGACAATCATCAAACTGTTGAAAAAGTGCAGCCGCAACTCATGTGTCTGAAGCATCACATTGCAAAACAAATGACTTTGAACAGTCTGGAAATCGTAGTATTGGTGATCGTGTCAATACTTACTTCAATGTCGTAAAGGCTTTTCATGTTCTGGTTTCCATATGATTTTATTTGGCTGTCCTTTCTTTGTAAGATCTGACAAGGGTGAAGCAATTTCTGCAAATGAAGCAATGAATTTTCTGAAGTATCCAGCTAGACCAAGAAATTATCTCAGTTGCTTCTTTGACTCTGGTCGCATAGCGTCTCTAATTTTGATCAATTTGTCGTCTTTGTCAACAACATGACCCGTAAATGGTATACTTTCAAATCCAATCATACATTTAGAAGGTTTAACTGTGATCTTTGCTTCTCGTTTTCTTTCAGCTTCTGTTTATTGACTGTTTCAGACATTGCACACTTCCTGTGTAAATCTTTAATAATGTGCCCTGATATGTAAACTAGAACTTTTTGCTTATTGTCACTTGTGTTTGTAAAGTAACTGTTACGTACTTATTTAGCCGTTTGGTAATATTTCCTAGTAAGTATTTGGTCAAATTCCTAAGAAAACCTGCATGAAGTTATTCATTTCATCTAGATACGGGAAGCTCTTTGGTTTAATGAGTTCTAGATACTGTATGTGTTCACTAAGTTTTCGTAAATAGATGTTCTCGGTCATCAGAAAAACAATATTGCAAGGAAAGTTTCACAGATAATTTCTTTTTCTTTTTCTCTGACGAACTCATTGTTCTCACAATATTCTGAAATTTCAGTTTATAAATTATGCAATGGATTTCATAAATGCTACTTTTAAATGACTCGTTGAATATCAAGTCGTCAGTTTCCTTTTCAATCAAAACCTGTGATGTGTTAAGAATATTATTGGCTCTCTGTACGTTCCTTTCTTCTTGCTTGGTTTGAGCTGATTGTTCTCTTGTGTTCATTGCAGAAAGATATCAATTGAATGAATAAATATGATCACTATAACAGCTTATGTTATTTACAGTCATAGAAGAGATAATGGTAGAGAACTGTGAGTCAGATGATGAATTAGTTATTGAGAATGTAAATTGCAGTGGTGATCCCTATAGAGTTAAGATATATACAGTGCTGGGTGAGGATATTTGGTTGACAGATGTCAGTCGCATGGTGAATTAATCATTGAAGTGTTAAGGGTGGGTGTGATGCTGGTGAAATTTATTTAGATACTGAGATTAATGAAACTTTGATTTCTTCTATCCATTATAATAGATACATTTGGTGACGGAAGAAGTAGTGACAGTATATATTATGAAATAGATCAGAACAATTTTAGTGATATAGAAGTAAACATGGATTTAAGCTTTGTGTCAAAGAAATATCATAAGGGGTGGTAACATAAAAGAGTTTCTGTCACAACATCTACACCAGCGACAGGACAGTTCATTGAATAGAAAATGCAAATACAATATGTCTGGCATGTAGTTGGAAATATGTATAACTAGTTGAAATGGGGCGAAAACGTCTAAGGATGAATCATATTGGAAAGTTAAGAAAACAAACGGCATAATGAAGGGCTTAACTTTGTAAATACATATGGTAAGTTTTTAAGAAAAGTATTAAGACCAGACTGTGTTGAAAGTTGTAGGTTTTTTACCCTAGATGTTCAAAGCAACTGAGTGAAGAAGATAGAAAAAATGCTGCACTCTTGCTGGCAGTTAGGGTGTGTTACAAGACAAAGGCATTTTATCATAAGTAATACCAATAAATGTGAGAAAAGTAGGAAAAGAAAAAACTGACTTTATGCAGGAAATTTTCCTACATTTTTTTTTTAAATTGAAGATTCAAATTCCCCTGTTTTCGTGCATGTAAACATTTTTAATACACTTCAGATTGGCCAGTCTGTTGTATTGACTGCTTATTCCAAATAACCGATACAGGGGGTGGTAGAGAAAGATATTAAAGGGACATAATTATGATGGCATCAGAATTAACTTAGTACCAGACACAAAACTATATATTGTCAGGGAACATATTAAAACTTTAAGACAATTGATTCACATTAGTGTCGTAATAATTGAAAACGCCAATACATTGATTCTTCTTTAAGTCTTAAAAAGATGTATGCCGTTGTGGTAATTTACATGGATTTTAGAATAATAATTTCGTCAGTTTCATTACGGATAATGATTTTTAGTGACCTATAGTGTTTAAGTTATGCTGTATCTGCATGTTGACCGGTATATTTGGTAAATTAATAATACTCCTTAATTTACATTCATAAAAATAAGATGAAATTGTTTATTTACAAAAAGGATTATTTAAGAAGCGTTTCATTGATATATATTGCAACAAGTCTAAGTGTAATTTATTTATATTTGTTTGCAAAAATCAAAAATAGAGAGGACAGGGTAAGTTCAATTATAAAGCAATAAAACTTTTTATATAACAGATGAATAATGATGCAAACGTTTTTGTACCCTAGATAGAAACATCTTAAGTGGTAAAATTTCTTGTGAATTTTTTTTTACATAATTGTGCTGTTATGGGCGATATATTGACACATTTGAGAAAATACATCTTAAATTAAGATATGGATGTCAATCGATAAATTATATGCAAAAATTTATTTTAAAAAATTGTAATTAACTTAGATAATATCCGACGAATATCTGTATTATTTTTATAAGGTGGTATTTTTAGCACGTTTGAAATACACATGTATATATATATGAAGATATATTCCTATTATTTACAGAAAGCAAGTGATAAGACCTCAGCTTGGCAACCTATTCCCGAAAATTCGACAGTAGTTACAGCTTATATAGATATAGGTCCTTTTTCAAAAGGATATCTTCATCGAAAAAGGTCGACATCATTTTATTTTCAAAGAGCCAAAGCGTTTAAATTCTTGTTAAATGCATTAATAGTATACACAAATTCATATTTATTTAAAAGTTATATGCTTGAATTACGTCGAGACCTCCTGTCTGTTACAAAAGTGTTCCTTATTGATTCAATGTCGATAAGGTCATTCCAATATATAACGCAAATTCAAGAAATTTTTCTGCTACATTCATACCCAAAATACTATCCGCATACAACTAATCCTATGTATACATGTGTAACTCATGCCAAATTTGACTTTCTTTTGAATGCAACGGCAGAAAACATATTCAAATCAAAATATTTTATGTGGTTAGATATTGGATATTATACTAGTAAAACAGCTTTAAAAATGTTTTATTTATCTAAACCGCCATCATTTAATGAAAGTAAAATAGCGGCTGACCAAATTGTTTCTAATCTTACTCAAGCGCTTTTATTAGATCCAAACACAATTTTTAAAAAGAAAAAGAGCATTGTAGCGGCCGGGCTATTATATGGAGAGCGAAGTCGTATAATCGTTTTTTCAAAACTGTATCAACGAGGGTTTCGATACTTTTTGTCACAAAATTTAACTAATTCTGAACAACAGGTCATATATGCAATCTACTGTGATAAAGGCAACCGTATACTTAAACCCGCAGTTGAGTTACAATATTACAGGGCGCCAAGTGTTCCTTATTATCACTTCCTTGGTACTAGACTTATGAAAGTTAGCTCACTTTCGTAATCGAAAACAACGTTGGATATGGAAATGACATTGTAAACTTATACTTGGATTTTAAAAAAAGAAAATGTGTGTCCCTACCATAAGATGTGTACTGTTTGTTACGTTCTTACTATGACCTTAACAAAAGGAAATGAGTAAAAAGCAAACAATGAAGACAAAGGCTATTTTTGATCAACAACAAACAGATGTAAAATGAAATCCGCGTAATAGTTGTCGAATGTTATAAAAACACTTTATTCAAGATTACATTACTGCACATTTACATAACGCATTATGTATTTTTATATACCTACAAACATGTATTTTTGGTTCATAAGAATAAGCATTTTTAAAAGTTTTATCCTTTATAAAATATATTTACAATTTAAATAGAAATAACAGTGAATATATTCGAGCACTGAGTCATGTATTGTTGAACTTCGTTGTTGTAATAATCACTGTTGTTGTTATTTTTGTTGTAATTGTTATTTTGTTTGATTTTTGTTTCCCTCATTATAAAAGAAATTATTAGTAAAGAAGTTGCAAAACCTCGAATAAACATTCTTTGATTCATAAAGATACACAAAGAAGATAATAAAAATCAATAAAGTGAGGATGTGCTAGTGTGCATTTTCAAATGTGTATTTTGTAATTGTTTATAAATGTATATTGTGTAATTGTTTATAGCTACACTATAAACCGCTGTTTTACCAATATTTTTACCCTTTAAACTGCTTATTAGTACATTTGCATTAGATAATGGTCCTATAACATTGATTTGTAAAGGTACAGATAATTTAGTTTCAGAAAAAAGGAATTTACCTTGAATATTATTATAAGATTATTATTTATAATATGACTACATATAGGTACTAGCTATGTGTTTAAGTTATAGGCCTTTTTTCTCATGTAGTTCCTAAATTATTATCTTAATGATATGAATTTAAAAAAGATGACAATCTGATAGGTTGTTAAGAGATAAGCTGTCTTACAAAATATCATTGATGAATCCTAATGTTTCACTGATAGGTGATAGGTATGCCAGGTAAAAGAAAATGCAAAGTGCATGTAAATAACTAACATATAATGTCCTTTGGAAGAAGAAAATCGCTACATCTGTCATTTCTTTGTTTTACAACAAAGTTCTTTTACAAGAAAGAATTTACAAAAAACATATATAATAGGGAAAAAGGAATCCATAAAGAACGTCCAAACAACAAAATTGAAAATATTGCATGCTCGGTTTGATTGAGCCTGTTCATGGAGGATAGTGGAAAGTGAATGTAACGCTGAATTAAATAGAAAGTAACATTTTACATGTAAATGATAAAATCATAAATTTCGAAACATCCGGATATGTGTTCATAAAAATCTGGAAACAAAGTGATCCCTCGGAAGCATTAATCACAACAAAAAATTACAAGAGAACTGCAGACTCGGTTTGATTGAGTCTGTACATGAGGGACAATGAATACGTGCAACATCCCTCACGCCCCCTAGCACCGGCTTGAGCGGTACTCAATTTTTAACACTTAATAGTGCTGGCATCAATGATCCCGAAGGACCAGAAAAATATTACAACACTGGAGTGAAGTACGGGGCAACTTTTTACAGCTGCCACACAGCACTTGACACTTGCTGTTGTGAAGTATAAAAATCTGTAAACAAAGTGATCCCTCGGAAGCATTAATCACAACAAAATTATAAGAGAACTGCAGATTCGGTTTAATTGAGTCTGTACATAAGGGGTAATGAATACGTACAACATCCCTCACGCCCCTTAGCACCGGCTTGAGCGGTACTTAACTCTCAACACTTATTAGTGCTGGCATCAATGATCCCAAAGGACCAGAAAAATATAACAACACTGAAATGAAGTTCGGGCATTTTTTTACAGCTGCCACACAGTACTTGACACCTGCTGTTGTGAAGTATAAAAATCTGGAAACAAACCCAGCAAACAAAAGACGTTGTACCAACGTTATACTGACGTTAGACCCTGACATTGGGTAAACGTTGGCAGAAGGTTGGACTTGAAAGTTTTTTAGACTTCAGAAACCGACGTCTATACAACGTCATAAAATGACCTTTATTCAACCTTTCTGACCATAATCCATCCTTTTCTGACCATTTTCTGATCATAATCCAACCTTTTCTGACCATTATTTGGACATAATCTAACATTTTCTTACCATAATCCAACCTTTTCTGACCATTATCTAACCATAATCCAACCTTATCTGACCAAATTTTCTGACCATGATTTAACCTCATTCAAAACTTTTTGAATCTGATTTTTTTCATTTTAAAGCTCTTTAATAGGGTAAACAAATAAGCATTCTTATAATTTTAGCAATTTATTTTATACTCGGAATTATAAGTACAAAACAAGAAATGTGGTACTATAACAAATGCAAGATTTACATTATAGTTTTTGAAACTATTAAACTTGACAGTATGTACTTAAATATCGCTTCATGTATTAATTTAGCATGTTTCAGAAATTAGATAGACAAAATCCTTCCCAAAAGTAACACTGCCATTTTGTATTGTAAACATCTATGCATGTGTTTTTTCTTATATCACCACTCAACTGATCACCCTGAGTTGTTTGGGATTTTCCAATCATCTATCCAACTCACTGATTGTATATTTATCTTCGTATTTTATAACTCAATCTAAATCTGAATGCTTTATGGAACACTATTCTGAATAGTTTGATTTTACTTTATATAGCAATGTTAATTAGTATTCTTCTTTCGTCCTCCTCCACTATATCGATCTGGGGTATACTTTAAGCGTATCATTACCGTCTCCAACCTGACATCTTATCACACTTTCTGAAATTAAAAAAAAAATCATATAATCAGTTACAATTGCAAGAAATCTGCTAAGTGTATATAGGGCAGTCTGGTTTAGTGTACAAACGTTTTATGATACGAGAAACTTGCTGATAAGCAGCCTAACTAACAAACTATTACTTTTATTGATTTATAACTATGATAATGTGTTTTCTGATTGATAATATGTTGTTTGATTACATTAATAAAAAAGATAGTTAGTCAAAAACAAAAAATACACAGAAAATAAATCGGAAACTATCACCTGAATGATACAAAAAAACCAACAGGAAATATTAACAAAGAATAAATTTATGCTGTTATTGGCATGTACATGTTAAGCAATGCGGCGCATGGTATAACTTTGAAATTGACGTTAACGACGTCACAAGCATATTTTCCTTAACGGAGCAGCTTTTTACTCATTCACGGAGTAGGCCAATACGTGGTACAGTCATGTTGTTGCTGCGGCGGATCCACTGCCTATATATATATTTCTGCACAAGTGGGTATCATATTGAAATGTAAAAGAATGAATTTTTATAAAAAAAAACTCCTGTAATGACGCAAACTTCCGTTCTTTCCTTCTGTAACTTGATTGTTGGAAAAATCGCATATGCAATAAACTATATTATGTATTACAAATAATGTAAAATAATGTTGCTGAATGATAATGTATTATATATAAGAAAAAATAAAAGAATAATACAACTATGAACAAATTTGTCATTATTTTAAAAAAGATTAAACGCATAGTCAATCTTGAACACTGACTGTCTAATTGTTAACACAATTTCTCCATAAAACTACTGCGTAAAATAAGAAGATAATTGATACAATTGTAAACCAAGAATACAATAAATGTAATTAATGCATTAACTTTTATCATTTTAAAATCCTTAAAGATAACTGCACCGTCCCGTATCTACTGTCGAACATCGTTGACAATGTTCGCAATAAATCGACTGTCATTTTTCAACGTCTTGATGATTGACGTCACCAACGTTCTTTAAAATTTCTTTTTTCCGTCTCTCCCTTACTTGTTTTCTATTTCTCTATTACCCTTTTGTAATTCTTCATGCTAATCAAAAAATATGCTGTGGCTTTCTGGGACTTTTCCCTTGATAGCCATAATCTTTTTCTACGTTTTAAACAGTTTCTCGTCTTACTTTTGACAATTTTTTCTTATTGATTGATTTTCGAGACATTCCGCCGTCAAAATTTTAACGGGAGTAATTCATTAACATGTGACGTTTGAATTGTGATTGTAAATATAAATATGGTTTAAATTAAGTCATTTTTACTGACAACGTCAAAGATATGGTTAATGACGTTTTGGCGTATTTTACAACCTAAATGTGCCATACTGTAAAATATACGCAGCTTAAAGCGCCTGACGTCAAGGCGAATTTACGCACTGCGCAGGGTGTGCGTTACCATGGTTTTTGAATTCGCTGTTACGGACAAGCTTTTTGCGTGATCAGATGAGATAAAGCATCAGTTTACAGGTAATGTTTTCCGATTAAGTGTGATATATAACAATAAGTGATGGGTTAAAAATTCTTCAATTGACAGTCACAGTCCGGTTTATTTTTGATCATCCCTCGTATTTTACCAAAGTCGTATCATTTACATGTATCAAATGCCATGAATCATTATCGTAAGTATGAATATAGAAATCAACTCCAGTTTCAATTTAAAAATGTAATTATTTTATTTGAAAAATATATCACGTTTCGACTAAAAAGTCTTCATCAGGTATACTTTGTTTACAGGAAATGACGTCAACGTTATAAGACGTCAAGGACAACGACGTCAAAAAGGCAATATATAATTTGGCGTATAAATGTTATATGTATGATCTTAATAAAAGATACAAAATACTGGTGAAGATGCAGTAAAAAGCAATGTAAAATTAGAAAACCAGCATAAACTACATATTGACATGAAATTAGTTTTAAGTCATATTAAGCAAAAATAGAAAAAACATTTTTTTATAAAAAAAAAAAATTAAAATGAAGAATTATAATCTACAAAATTAATAAAGTATTTTAGAATTTATGCCACCAGGAATAATTGTACCTAGCTTATACATCCATGAAGTTTCTTTTAATAATCTTTGCCAATTATTCTTTACTTTATCAATTGGCATGAATGAAAAACCTTTGATAGAATGCCCTTCAGAATTAAAATGTTCAGATACATTGGTAATAGTGTCAGGAAAGTGTTTAATATCAAATATGTGACTATTCATTCTTTGACTACATTTTTGCTGAGTTTGACCAATATACTGTTTCTTACATTTTTTACAAGTTATAAGATAAAACGTGATTTTTCATGTATATCTTCAGATGTCATTTATCTTATAACTTGTAAAAAATGTAAGAAACAGTATTTTGGTCAAACTCAGCAAACATGTAGTCAAAGAATGAATAAGGAGGCTTAAATCAACAGTAACAAGACTTCATCAAAGACATGATTTGATGGAAAGCTATGATAACGTTATAAAAGATCAGTTACCAAAAAATGGTTATCGAAAAAATTACAATACATCAGAAAATAGTATTAAACATTATCTTAGTCAAAAAGATGAATAGGATATTGATTGTATTACGCCGATTTGAATAAACAGTGAAAATTATTCAACAGCTTCAAAATTGTTTCGGCTGACTGTATATGCACAAAGATTCATCAAAACGATGAAGAAATGAGAACAAAATGAAAATGGTTCAATAAAAAAGATGAATTAGCCTGCGCAGAAAAACAGTGGATTTAACACATTCAGAAAACATGGTATAAACATATATTTGAATCGATTCAAACAGGGTCGTGTTTGAATATAAAACAACTACTTGGAGTCTACATAGATAAAATGGCTTACTTAGATGTAAAGGCAGACTTGAAAACATAAATCTTAGTGAATCAGCGAGATATCCATATCTACTGCCAGAAAAGGATGATGTTACTCGTCATTGAGAGGTCCATAGAAAGCAGCTTCACAGTGGATTATCTCAAACGGTAAGTGAATTGACATACAAGTATTGGATACCAAGAGGTCGCGCTACTGTACGCAGGGTGTCACAAAAGTGTATATTATGTCGCAAAACGGAAGGCGGTGCATTTTAAAAAGCCGCAAATGTCAGCTTTGCCGAGAGGACGTGTGACAGAGGCTACAGCTTTCACGTGAACTGGGTTAGATTACTTGGGACCACTCATGATAAAAACTAATGGTGAACCTAAAAAGGTTTAGATTTGTTTGTTTACGTGCCTTGTTATACGTGCGTACATCTAGAAATCGTAATGGACTTGTCATCAGTAGAATTTTTATTATCATTGTGTCGATTTATTGCACAACGAGGGGCTCCAAAGGAAATAATTAGTGACAATGCAAATCAGTTCAAATTGGCTAAAAATACTCCAGAATTAATTTGGCGGAAAACAATAAAATGTGATGTAGTTCAAAGTTATGTATCAGATTGTGGAATAAAATGGACTTTTATAGTAGAAAGGCCACCATCGTTTGGAGGATTTTATGAACGATTAGTTTGACTAGTAAAAAGGTCATTGAGAAAAAACATTATGTAACAAGTTGTTGACGAATATTCAGTTACAAACGGTAATCAAAAAAGTAGAAAGTGTGCTTAATTCAAGACCACATGTTTATGTTGACAGCGATATAAATTCAACAATTACATTAACACCTTGACACTTAGTACTTAATCCTAAAATATTTGAAGTTGATGTTGATGAAAATGATCCTGATTATGATCCATATGAACGTTCAGCCAAAAGAATGTTAAAAATATGGAAAAAGGGACAAAAACTTTTGAATCAATTCTGGAAAATTTGGCATAAAGAATATTTGCTAAGCTTAGTTGAACGAACTTAAACAATGTTGAAGTCTCATCACATACAATCTATGTTTCAACCAAATGTTGGTGATATTGTTTTATTAAAAGACGAGATACCAAGGGGATCGTGGAAGCTAGGGCACATTTCTAAACTGGTTATATCAAAGGATGGTGAATGTCCTTCTGCTATGGTCAAGTAAGCGAGTGGAAATACAATTGGGAGACCTCTTAATCAAATTTATCCTGTCGAAGTATCTGGGGAGAAAACAAACGATCAAAAAAGGAAAACAAACATTCAAAAATCTAGGTCCGAACAGCCAGTTCTATCGTCAGAGAAACGTACAAAACGAACAGCTGCAGTAAAAGCTTATGCTAAAATAAAATATTTCTATAAAAAAGTATGTATTATAAATGAAAAGATAAAACAAATAGTGACAATTTTTTTTATTAAAATAATGCTTTCTGTAAAGTGTAGTGTATGACAAATTCTATTAGATTTACTATATTCACTTACTTTATACTTATATTTTTGCTTATATTATAGTTCATAATTAATTTACATGATATTGGATGTTACAATTCAAAACGTTCGAATTTTCAAGAGTCAAAGACTCTTTGGCGAAAATTTTCACGAGTCAGATCATTTTTTTTACTAGTGTCAATTGACTAATTAGTCATTTTTATGTTACAAAAATTACTGTATTGGAGTTATAAATTTCAATATCCCCCCCCCCCAAAAAAAAAATATTAATAACAAAAAAAAAAACAATAAACATAACAAAAAAACAAATGAAACAAAAACAAAATAAACTGCATATTTACTGTGGAAAGAATAAAAAAGCAGCAGCTTTTCTAATTAAATGTATATTATATAAAAAAAATTCTTAACTGGTATGCTATATGATATTAACTTGACATACCAAAATGTACTAGGAATATCTAATGGAAAAAGAAATAACAATTTTACAGGTACGTAAGTCAAGGACGTATTATAAACCTTTAAAAACAATCAATAATTCACATTCTTATCAGTTGTGTAGAGCTATTTTAGCGGTGTCAAATAGCAGCCACTGATGTCGCGGTTCAGTGCACATGCTGTGTGTAAAGTACTTTATACACGGGCTTATACTGCCTGTTGACATTTTTTATTGAGTTCGATCTAAACATTATGTAGGATTTGACAGGTAATTAGGGGTGGCTTTGAGGTTATCATTATTGCATAGCTTCAAATCCCATGTTATATATATATAATATAGCAGCTCTAGATCTTTCTATATGTTTTCCTTTAAATCAAGAGAGTTGCGTACATTCATTCCGCCGCCGATTCTTCCCTACACACAGAGATTTTATGAACGTATATATCTTGTGATTATTTTTTTTCTAATCTTATTCTGTCGTTTAGATCTACTACATCAGTTTTCAATATTTGTTAAGGCGCTCGAAAATGAAATCATAGAAAACTTGATAGCGTATTCATTTATTCTCAATAAAAGTTATCCAAGAAACAAATCATAAGCATGATTTGATTTTATCTTTTAATGCGGAGTCACCCTTTTAGTTTCAAGCTATAGGAATATTGTGATCATCTATGCCCATCAATGTGTCCGTCTTAAACAACATATGAGCATTTACCTATACAGCACATATACGAATCATAACAAGAAAGCATAAATAACGTTTCCCATGTACACAAGCTTCAAGAAATAGTTGATTAATAGTAACAGCAAATAGTGTCCAGTTGTGAACAAAAGTTACACAATGTTTAAAAATTTTGAAACGAAAAGGGTAAAATTAGTTTACACAAAGACTCCAATAAGAAGATGCAAAAAGCAAAAATTGAACAAAAGGGCAAACCTGCAAGATAAACAAGATGTCGAAACATTATATACTGCGCATCTATATTAACGTTTTAAATTTCAGCACGTGTTATTCAATAATTAATTTTATGTTTTTACTTAAAGTAGTTTAATACTTAAAACAAACATATAAATCAGCGAAAAAGGAAACTAATAAACAAACAAAGACACAGCTAAATTACAGTCAATTCTTGTCGACTATAATAATGTTACATTTTACATAGTTCTAATTTATAAAATAAATAAAATGTTTTCTGGAAAAAAAAAAATACTGCCGGTCCACATCTGCCTGACACAGTTTTTTCCTATGATCAGAACATAATCTTTAATATTAGTAAATTATTTGTCTTGTTTTATAAGCTGTTTGTTTTGTGTTTTTTTTTCTTGAACAAATATATCTGCTTACTTAAGCCAAGAAGAACTAAAGTAAAGATAGATTAGGGTTCACCTAGACTCTTAAATAAAATTGTTACTCTTAATATTTCCAAAAAAAAAATATAGAAGAATCATGAAAAATCATCCCAATTTTTTTTTTTTTTTTGCTTAAAATGTTTCTGTTATCATATTCTAACAACATGTCAAGTTTAAAGAAATTCTATAGAACAGTTTTAATTTTGCCTATATGTCTATATGAAAAATCTCGAAAACGTCCTTAATAAAAGTATGTATATCGCTTAAAATACACATTACAAAAAGTAGACGATGAAGATCAATATCAAGATGAATTTCGGAACAATCATTTTCTTATAACAGGCAAAAATAGTAAGATCGAATATATTTTAGAAAATTATCAGATTAACATAGACTAGTAAATGATGTAAAGCTTCTTTGATGTATTTCCTTGTTAATTGCATACTGATCATTTTATCTGTGAACGGATGGTGATATATATGCATATTTTACCAACAAATGTTGGTGACAAAAGCGCGTAAAAGCCACTTTGTTATGGTTATGGTAGGGAAACAGTCAAAGACTTTTAAAGAATGTTGAGTCAGAAAACTTATACATTTAAGAAAGAAAATGTCCCAGTTAGATTTAATGGAAACCTTTTTATTTGTTTTGGTAAAGTCAATCACCTCTTTTGCGATTTTTTTGTTTTACAGTTTGCATTAAGTGGAGGAAATCGAAATACTAATTGTATAAAGAAATTAGTCAAGATTAGTATTTTTATACTGCATCAACGGATGGTTGTTTATGCATATGTCATTTTGTTTGGGTTCATTATGCTGTCTGTACTTTTTTGAAAAATAATTTTGAGTTATATGGTTACCATTGAAAGTGACAGTTTAAAGAAAAATCAAACACATCAGCATATGTAGTCATTCTATTTTTAATGCACTACAGTAAAAACTTTGAAAACCGGACCCTCTAAAAACTGGAAGCCTCTGAAAACCAGATGATACAATTTGTTGTTGTTTTTATATAAAATGTCGAAAAGAATAGAGAAACTTTTTGATTCATGATTCATGATTCATGTTTTGCTTAAAATTTTGATCTTTGCTTGGGTATTAATTTTGTGCACAAATAGAAATACTAAATGCCATTAATTACTTATTTAAGAGTCAGTTAAAAAGATATATTTCAGACAATGTTTTGTTTCATTTTCAACTTTAATAAGTTATACTTAAGGATTTGAAATATGACTATGCCAAAAGGGTTGAAAAGTAAATACAAATGATTGAACAAAGCCATTTTTTCCAAACACATCATAATTATCAATCAATGAATACCTCTGAATACCGGAATCCTCTGAAAACAACTTTAGGTCAAGTCAGAGTTGTTACAGTATTCAATTTTGCCCCTTAATACCAAGGAATTAGAAAATTATGTTCAAGACTTAAAGTGTTAAAAAATATGTGTTTTAATCAAACTTATTTTACGTTTAAAAATCAACAACAGCGAAAATATATAAACATATTGTTTTACATTTATCGCTGTACCAACATATGCATTAAAACTTTAAAAAATACACGTCAGACTATTTATTACACCATATTTAGCGCAGAAAATTATTTGTGAAAATAATTTATCACATTTGAAACGTGGTAAAAAAAACAGGGCTGTACACCGACATGCCGTTGTACTTTACTATCAATCAGAACATGAATTAAAGGTTCGGATTTTATTTTATATAAAGCGAACATGCAACACACATAATATAGCTGTTTGTTATAGAGAAAACAGGCCGTATGCTATATCTGTAATTTGTTACGACAGTGTGATAATTTGGATAAATAAACATTTTTTTAAACTAAAATAAATACTGGTAAGAAAAAATGATGAACAAACCAAAAGTTAGGGTTTGTTTTATATGTTCTTTATTTGCTTTTTTTCAACTCTGTGGTTATATTCATTATCAACGTCAATTTATCGGACATAATCAAAAGTCAGTCAACGCTGGGAAGTATAGTGCTGAATGGACTCGATTTTCAGAAGAAGAACAAATCCACGGCGTCATATCTAATCAATACTTAAACTATTGGAAACATTCCGGTCATGTAAACATTGGAATACAAATGGGTGAGAATCAACTTCATGGCATAAAAAAGGTTATTCCTGCGAAAGGGAATTTATTGGTTTGGGGACTTGGAAATGACAGTCCATATTGGCAAAACAGCACACATGGACAAGTAAAGTTTATAGAAGACGATTCACCTTCAAAAAAGGCCGGGATACAATGGTATGACACAATAATGAAAAAGTATCCTTATTTGGAAGCTTACCGAGTACATTATAACACAAATACTGTCAAATCATTCTCTCAATATGTAAACAATCCGGATACATGGCACGAATTGGATCTTTGCAGTCAGTTACCAGAGTCCGTGACACAAACACATTGGCATGTTATCATCGTGGATGCACCTCTTGGATGCGGATGTCGTGGCCCTGGACGATATCAGTCTATCTATACGTCATGGAAACTCGCTGAAATAAATACACATATTTTTATTGACGACTTTGAGCGAAAAGTGGAACATGAGTTTTCTGTGAATATATTTGGAAAACCGGTAGAGGTACTAAAAAGATCAAATACAAAGTTTTCGAAAGCAAATGAACAAGCACATTTCATTATTAATTCCAGTAATGCTTTCAAACCAAACATAACACGTGCAAACCATTCAAATGAAATTAAATCAAACACCAACATCCATAGATGGAGTTAACTGCTTACTGTGAATAACGGATTTTTTCGATTTGTTAATAACTGGCTATTGCATGACATAAAATTAAATATTTCTTTACCGGTATATGTTATAGCAGAGGATTGTATTGTTTATAGTAAACTTACTGATATCAAGGACAACGACATGACAATACAAAGAAGTGAAATATATCAATCAACGAATCCGTAAATATCGGCGAAGATTTATACAAGAAAATTGTTTCGGCAAGGCCAATATACATATTGTCATATCTAAAGAAAGGAATGAACTACATATATTGTAATGTAGACAGTATTTGGTTAAGGAATCCTATTTGATATCTTAACTGCACTTTTGATATTTTGAGTCAAATAAAATAGGGAATCTGAAACTGAATGCTGACAACCTGACAAAAAGGAAGTGGTGTAGATCTGTTGGGATATCTGCATATTGTTGGTGATACAAAATATGTAATATGAAAACAGATTTTGAAGAAAATCTTTACAAAGGCAAAATATGTGATGCAAGAATTCAGAAAAAGTAAAGTTACCAGATTTTTTCATTTAAAATGAAAGAAAATTGTAGCCCACCGGATCAGTCCTTATCTTTTGTCAGTGGTCAGTCTTAAAAAGTATTTTTTCCAGAAGACACAAGTGCAAATAAAAAAGGCACATTTCACTTTTTTCCACTTGAATTATGTTGGATTAAATTAAGACTGAAGCTATAAAACAGAGTCATAAAAAAGTATGGAAAATAAAGTTAATTCAGGCAATTAATGTTTAAGAGTGCCAACATGACAGCAAGATGTATCTTTTCCTTATTTTGTCAATATTGAATTTTATGATACTTTGGATGAAATGACAATAAAACTGTCAGTGAAAGTAAATTAAGTGAACTTTGATAATAAACAGACCAATTGAAGTGAACTAAATGTGGTAAAGAAGACATTATTGGGTTAACAAGGAGATACCAAAGGTGTAAATGAATATTGTAACAATAAATTACATCTTTATTATTTCATAGACTCTGTGAAAGGATTATAGAGAGAACTTAATTAGAATCATAAGATTATAACGTGTTTTAAATGAAAGAAAGCTGAGAAACGCCCATCATGGGGAAACGTGTATTTGACATTTACATTCATATTATCAATTGTATTTTATAAAAGGGTTAGAAAAGCTCAAGTATTGACATGTAACACCTAAGTAGGTAATCTTCTTTTTAACTTGGTTAACCTGGGAATACTAGATCAATTCATACAACCTTCAGTCCTTAATCTTCATGATTTATCATGAGAGGGCATTGGCAGATAATTCAGTGATAGACTATAGCTCTATTATTTGTTTTCCTATTTTGTAAATATCTATTCCATAATATTGAAATACAACAATAAAAAAATTATAGGACCTTATTTGTTGCATTGTCAACTTTTTATTGTATTTAAACAATTATGCTTCATTCAGTTTTACATAAGAAACAATTATAGTTGTATACCAGGCAAAGCATATTTGAAAATATGTAAAGATAACTAATTGAAGCTATTGTAGCTGTCATCAAACTGCCTAAACAGTTGACAAACCATAAATTCATCTGATATTGCTGTGTTTTACCCTTTACACCTTTGTCTTAACACACTTTATTTGACTCAATTGAAGTACATATGTATCATTTGTTATTTGAAGCATAATCATAAGCACTACGACTAGCATTATTTTTAGCCCAGACAGGAACCCTAGTAGAGCCACCGACATTCCACAAGCTAGCTATTATAGCTTCATAACATGAAAGAATCTAAAGTCCCTGTCAGGATGCGTATCCATAGAGGTAATTGGCTAGTGATTTGAAGTCAACAACCATAACCACTCTGCCAGAGATGTCCCCTGATAAAACTTCACACATTGATAGAGACCATTTGGAAGAATTACAGTGCCCGAGAATCACTACTTTACCTTGTTTAAATTTTTTAGCTAGAATTTTTTTAGGAAAAAAGAAATAGAGGTATTCACTATTGTTGCAGTCATGGCAGCGTTTCCGTTGTTGTCCGCAAACTTAAACCTTAATCATATCAATACTAAGATCCTGCTGCATTGTCTTCATACCTTGCCACAAAATATCTTTGGGCAGAACCTTGAAGTAGGCTAGACACAACTTGACCTTCATTCATAAATGACCCTGACCTTCAAAGTCAAAAGTCCAAATGTTGATTGATTTTGCTATAAGTGGCTATAACTTTGATAATTTTGAATGGATTGTCTTCAAACTTGAAAACAACAATCTTTTAGTATACACCTTTAAGCTAATCAGACACAACTTGACCTTCACTCATAGTGATCTTGAACTTGAAGGTAGGTTATTGCCTTGACTGTCAAGGTCAAATTAATGAAATCCCTGTAACCGGCTATAACTTTAAATGACCTTGACCATCTAGGTCAGATAATTGAATTTCGCTCACATTTTCTTAACTTAGTCAATTATTTATGGAAATGATTCTTAACTTAGTCATTTATTTATGGAAATGATTTATACTTAGACAAAACAAGTGTGACTAGCATCAGTAAAACTACAAAAATGTGCATATTACTAACCTATAATTTTATTAATATTATTATTCAAATATTCAAAATGCTTGATAGCTTAAAAAGAATTTTTCTCTGGGTAAAATGTGCAAATTTCTGTTTTAATGATTTTGCATTAAACTTTGATTGCTACACACCACTGAATAAATTCAAACTGGTACCAGTCATTCGTTATAACATAAGAATTTCAACCAACTGTCAGTACAGATCTGGGGCCGTATTCACAACTGATCTTAAGTTAATTTTTTGACTTAAATATTAGATTTTTCTTATATTTTGAGAAATTATCTTAGATTTAAGATAAGAATCCGCAATTTACTTAAGTGGTATTCACAACTGTTTTTTATCTTAAGTTTTGTCTTAAGATGGACAATTTTTGTCTTAAATATAAGTCAGCTACTACCCTATCTTAAAGTTAAGAAATTTCTTAACTTGGCAGTAAATCATCTTAAAAATGGCGGACGGTAAATCGTCGATTCGATTGAAAACTTGCGTTTTTTACTAGTATTAGATATATCATTGAGGTAATCAACGCCAATAATTACAGCAATAATGATTTCGTCCAAAGTAATTTATACACACGATAAATGTGAGTAAAACAAGGGAGTTAAATCGGCAAAAATTGAAGACGCCAAGGAGACGCTCATTTCACAAACCGGAGTATGATCGTCAGTTTCTTGCTAGTAAGTACTTGTATAGAAAATATTTGTGCACAGAAAAATGTAAAATGTCGGTTTGTGTGTTGTTCTTTGAGAAAAACATAACCGCTAAACGCTTACAAGTGTTTATTTGGAATGTCACTGGTTTTCGCGAGAATCACTTATGGCTATCACAAGCTTGCAATGCTTAGCGGATAATTTTAATTGAATAATTTACATATGCAAATTGATAATGTTCCGTATTACCGATGTGTTTATTGAAAACCTGACACATGCTGAATTGATAATGATTTGCCCCACTGATGATTCGCCCAAGAACGTTTCGCCCCACTTTTTTGATGGTTCACTTCAGATTAGAGACGATTCGTCCTACCTTAGAATGATCCTTTTAAACATCCTTTAGGTTTTTAAAATAAATAAATGAAAAGATGAAATGTTTTTTTTGGTAACCGTTTATTTGTGAAATAAAATGTTCTTTGTATTTAGCAAGTGTGCTACCATACGCGCCCGTACTGGGTGCCAGATTAGTTCTAGCTGTATGTGAGTCACATATATCTAGCCAATACACACTGTTGTGGCTAGCCGTACAGTTGTTTTTCAATAATAGATAAATGCAATGATGAAGTCAGTAATTTGCAGGATAGGCTCTCTTAAATACAGTACAAGATCTATTAAGACAAAATGGAAACTGACATGGGGTGATACACAGTTTAAATTGTTAGGTTTGATATTTGATGTTTATTTAGAAAAAATGATAGAGTTAAATTTTAATGAAAAACTTCAAAAAGTTAAAAATAGTATAGGATACTGGAAAAAAAGAATGTTAACACCTATAGGAAAAATTACTGTTGTTAAGTCATTACTCCTTCCTTTATTCACTCATTGCTTTACAAGTTTACCAACACCTAATTCAGCATTTTTGAAAACACTTAATGACTTATTTTATAAATTTATATGGGAAGGTAAAGCAAAGATAAAGCAATCAGTAGTTATTAAAACATATCAGGAAGGTGGTCTAAATATGATTGATATTGATAGTTATATACATTCTATAAAGATAAAATGGTTTAAAAGGTATGTTAGTAATACTAACAGTAAATGTTATAAGCTAGTGATGGCTTTATTCAATATTGATAAAGTGTTTAGCACAGGTAAATTGTTTTGTAAATTGACAATTGATGAAATTAAAAATGCTTTTTGGATAGATGTTTTAAAAGCTTATATGATTTTTACAGATAAACTTTGTATAGACAGTTTAGAACAAGTGTTACAAATGCCATTGTTTTACAATCATAACTTGTTAGCAGGAAATAGATACTTTTATATCAAAATTTTTTATGAAAAAGGAATCAGATTTGTTAAGGATATTATTAATCCCAAAGGCGATTTTGTAGATTTAACTTACTTAGAGCAGGTGACACAAAAACAAGTAATTTTTTTACAATATCATAGTTTGAAAAAAGCAATATTATTATATACACAAAAGCTTAACATTTCTATTTGTAAAGATTTTATTAATGTTCAATACCCTATTATGAGTTGTTATATAAAACCTATTTTAATTACACAAAATAACAAAAAGTATGTTTATGAAATTCTAGTTAAAAATCAAGATGTACCAACATGTCAAGAAAAATGGAACTCATTTTTTACAAATTTTGATATAAATTGGAATTTAATATATAGTTATGTATTTAAATGTACCAAAGATTCCTATATTCAGTGGTTTCAGACAAGAATAATTCATAGAACTTTAGCAACAAACTCACTTTTATTCAAAATGAAAATTGTCAATAGTAAAATGTGTACTTTTTGCAATTGCCAAGAGGAAACTCTGTTGCATTTATTTTGGGAATGTCCAAAAATTCAATTGTTATTTCAATATCTGAAAGACAAGATAGATAATTTGGATGATAATTTTAATTGTAAATCATTTATTTTAGGTTCTGAAGTTAATGATTTTAAATATGATATTTTGTTTTTAGAATTGAAAAGATATATTTATTTGTCAAAGAGAAAAATCGTGTTACCTACAATACCTGGTTTTAAAAATAGTCTTAAATTGGCGTGGAATATTTACAAAAATACAAATTTGACCAAACATGTAAATGAAGGATGGCAAATTGTAAGAACTTTAATAAACTAATAGGCTACACTAAATCAATTTACCCCAAACCAATATTATTTGTTTGTGTTGAAGCTGTTGCATAATACATTATCATACATAATTGTTATACATATTATATGAAAATTGATTGAATGTTTGAATATAATGTATATTATAATTATATAAAAAATATTGTTATAGATGATGATTTAAATATTATGTAGATATCATGTAAGGTATCAGAGGGATGACCCGACCCCCTCATACCTATTACGGGGTAAATAAACGGGTTACCCAGTTGGGGCCTCAAAAAAAAAAAAAAAAAAAAAAAAAAAAAAGTAATTTGCAGGTCTTATTACATTTTCACACAGAATGAACATACATATTTTTAAAAAATAATATTACCGATGATGTTCGGCCATTATATTATCATGATGACAAGGTATCGGATAGATCCAGCAGGTTTTTTCTCTCTACTTTGGTTATTGGTGCCGGTGTGGCGTGAATTTTGTCAGACCCGTGAGAAACGTAAGACTTTACGTTCTGCGCATGCGCAGGTAGTTGTCGGACGGGGCCGTGAGAAATGTAAGACTTTCTGGTACAATTGTGTGTTAACCTTGTTTAGAAGCTCATTAATTAATCCAAGTGCAGTTCTTCCTTTTATTCATGAGCATAGAGATATTTTCTACGATACCAACTTTTATTTTTCTGTGACAACGTATCGTGTGGATGAAATATTGTCCAAATCAGTGGAGGTCCGTTTCGACATCGTTCGTTCCCGATGTCGAGTTGATG